>NC_056446.1:46274749-46349749 GCF_018296145.1 Oncorhynchus tshawytscha | reverse complement strand
CAACCATCACAGGTGAGACTAATTCCCTAATTACTGTGCTCTTAATTATGATACTGTTAACGGATTGATTCATTGAGAGTTTGTTAACGGATTGATTCATTGAGAGCTTGTTAACGGATTGATTCATTGAGAACTTGTTAACTGATTGATTCATCGAGAACTTGTTAACAGACTGATTCTGAGAGTTTGTTAACTGATTCATTCATTGAGAGCTTGTTAACGGATTGATTCATTGAGAGCTTGTTAACTAATTGATTCATTGAGAGCTTGTTAACGGATTGAATCATTGAGAGCTTGTTAAAGGATTGATTCATTGAGAGCTTGTTAACTGATTCATTCATTGAGAGCTTGTTAACGGATTGATTCATTGAGAACTTGTTAACGGATTGATTCATTGAGAGCTTGTTAACTGATTGATTCATTGAGAGCTTGTTAACGGATTGAATCATTGAGAGCTTGTTAAAGGATTGAATCATTGAGAGCTTGTTAACGGCTTGATTCATTGAGAGCTTGTTAACTGATTGATTCATTGAGAGCTTGTTAATGGATTGATTCATTGAGAGCTTGTTAACTGATTGATTCATTGAGAACTTGTTAACGGATTGATTCATTGAGAGCTAAGGTACAGGTGAGAGGTGTGGCTGCCCAGGGGAAGGTACAGGTGAGTGGTGTGGCTGCCCAGGGGAAGGTACAGGTGAGAGGTGTGGCTGCCCAGGGAAGGTACAGGGGGAGAGGTGTGGCTCCCCAGGGAAGGTACAGGTGAGAGGTGTGGCTCCCCAGGGGAAGGTACAGGTGAGAGGTGTGGCTGCCCAGGGAAGGTACAGGGTAGAGGTGTGGCTTCCCAGGGGAAGGTACAGAGTAGTAGTGTGGCTGCCCAGGGGAAGGTACAGGGTAGAGGTGTGGCTTCCCAGGGAAGGTACAGGGTAAAGGTGTGGCTTCCCAGGGGAAGGTACAGGGGAGAGGTGTGGCTGCCCAGGGGAAGGTACAGGGGAGAGGTGTGGCTGCCCAGGGAAGGTACAGGGTAAGGTGTGGCTTCCCAGGGGAAGGTACAGGGGAGAGGTGTGGCTGCCCAGGGGAAGGTACAGGGGAGAGGTGTGGCTGCCCAGGGAAGGTACAGGGTAGAGGTGTGGCTGCCCAGGGGAAGGTACAGGGGAGAGGTGTGGCTGCCCAGGGAAGGTACAGGGGAGAGATGTGGCTGCCCAGGGGAAGGTACAGGGGAGAGGTGTGGCTCCCCAGGGGAAGGTACAGGGGAGAGGTGTGGCTCCCCAGGGGAAGGTACAGGGAGAGGTGTGGCTGCCCAGGGGAAGGTACAGGGTAGAGGTGTGGCTCCCCAGGGGAAGGTACAGGGAGAGGTGTGGCTGCCCAGGGGAAGGTACAGGGGAGAAGTGTGGCTGCCCAGGGAAGGTACAGGGGAGAGGTGTGGCTGCCCAGGGAAGGTACAGAGGAGAGGTGTGGCTGCCCAGGGGAAGGTACAGGGGAGAGGTGTGGCTCCCCAGGGAAGGTACAGGTGAGAGGTGTGGCTGCCCAAGGGAAGGTACAGGGTAGAAGTGTGGCTGCCCAGGGGAAGGTACAGGGGAGAGGTGTGGCTCCCCAGGGGAAGGTACAGGTGAGAGGTGTGGCTGCCCAGGGAAGGTACAGGGTAGAGGTGTGGCTGCCCAGGGGAAGGTACGGGGTAGAGGTGTGGCTCCCCAGGGGAAGGTACAGGGGAGAGGTGTGGCTCCCCAGGGGAAGGTACAGGGTAGAGGTGTGGCTGACCAGGGAAGGTACAGGGTAGAGATGTGGCTTCCCAGGGGAAGGTACAGGGGAGAGGTGTGGCTGCCCAGGGGAAGGTACAGGGTAGAGATGTGGCTGCCCAGGGGAAGGTACAGGGGAGAGGCGAAGCTGTGGTTTTGCCAGGAGAAGTATGACTTAATGATGATGACTTGAGTTACTTCCTCTCACCACTGTTGAGCTGGTGGTAGCTGTTAATGCTGACTACTGGACTTGGAGAAAAATCCACTTGTGAGCTGTGACTGTTCTTCCACTCAAACCCAATCTTAAAAAACATGTAGCCTGTGGCAGCAGTGTTGTCCAGAGCTCACCAGATCTATGGTACCTAGGAGGGTGTAGTCAGATCTATGTAAACCTAGGGGGGTGTTATCAGATCTATGTAAACCTAGGGAGGTGTAGTCAGATCTATGGTACCAAGGGGGGTGTAGTCAGATCTATGTAAACCTAGGGGGTGTTATCAGATCTATGTAAACCTAGGGAGGTGTAGTCAGATCTATGGTACCAAGGGGGTGTAGTCAGATCTATGGTACCTAGGGAGGTGTAGTCAGATCTATGTAAACCTAGGGAGGTGTAGTCAGATCTATGGTACCAAGGGGGTGTAGTCAGATCTATGGTACCTGGGGAGGTGTAGTCAGATCTATGTAACCCTAGGGAGGTGTAGTCAGATCTATGTAAACCTAGGGAGGTGTAGTCAGATCTATGTAAACCTAGGGGGTGTTGTCAGAGATCTATGGTACCTAGGGGGTGTAGTCAGATCTATGTAAACCTAGGGAGGTGTTGTCAGATATATGTAAACCTAGGGGAGTGTTGTCATATCTATTTAAACCTAGGGGGTGTTGTCAGAGATATGGTATCTAGGGGAGTGTTGTCAGATCTATGTAAACCTAGGGGTGTTGTCAGATCTATGTAAACCTAGGGGTGTAGTCAGATCTATGTAAACCTAGGGGGTGTAGTCAGATCTATGTAACCCTAGGGAGGTGTAGTCAGATCTATGTAAACCTAGGGGGTGTTGTCAGATATATGGTACCTAGGGGGTGTTGTCAGATATATGGTACCTAGGGGTGGAGTCAGATCTATGTAAACCTCCTAGGGGTGTAGTCAGATCTATGTAAACCTAGGGGGTGTAGTCAGATCGATGTAAACCTAGGGAGGTGTAGTCAGATCTATGTAAACCTAGGGGGTGTTGTCAGATCTATGTAAACCTAGGCGGGTGTTGTCAGATCTATGTAAACCTAGGGGATGTAGTCAGATCTATGTAAAGCTAGGGGGTGTAGTCAGATCTATGTAAACCTAGGGGGTGTTGTCAGATATATGTAAACCTAGGGGTGTAGTCAGATCTCTTTAAACCTAGGGGGTGTAGTCAGGTCTATGTAAACCTAGGGGGTGTAGTCAGATCTATGTAACCCTAGGGAGGTGTAGTCCGATCTATGTAAACCTAGGGGGTGTTGTCAGATATATGTAAACCTAGGGGGTGTTGTCAGATATATGGTACCTAGGGGTGGAGTCAGATCTATGTAAACCTCCTAGGGGTGTAGTCAGATCTATGTAAACCTAGGGGGTGTTGTCAGATCTATGTAAACCTAGGGGGTGTAGTCAGATCGATGTAAACCTAGGGAGGTGTAGTCAGATCTATGTAAACCTAGGGGGTGTTGTCAGATCTATGTAAACCTAGGCAGGTGTAGTCCGATCTATGTAAACCTAGGGGTGTGTTGTCAGATCTATGTAAACCTAGGGGGTGTTGTCAGATATATGGTACCTAGGGGGTGTAGTCGAGATCTATGTAAACCTCCTAGGGAGTGTAGTCAGATCTATGTAACCCTAGGGTGGTGTAGTCAGATCTATGTAAACCTAGGGGGTGTTGTCAGATCTATGTAAACCTAGGGGGTGTTGTCAGATATATGGTACCTGGGGGGTGTAGTCAGATCTATGTAAACCTCCTAGGGGTGTAGTCAGATCTATGTAAACCTAGGGAGGTGTAGTCAGATCTATGTAAACCTAGGGGGTGTTGTCAGATCTATGTAAACCTAGGGGGTGTAGTCAGATCGATGTAAACCTAGGGAGGTGTAGTCAGATCTATGTAAACCTAGGGGGTGTTGTCAGATCTATGTAAACCTAGGCAGGTGTAGTCCGATCTATGTAAACCTAGGGGGTGTTGTCAGATATATGTAAACCTAGGGGGTGTTGTCAGATAAATGGTACCTAGGGGGTGTAGTCAGATCTATGTAAACCTCCTAGGGGGTGTAGTCAGATCTATGTAAACCTAGGGGGTGTAGTCAGATCTATGTAACCCTAGGGAGGTGTAGTCAGATCTATGTAAACCTAGGGGGTGTAGTCAGATCGATGTAAACCTAGGGAGGTGTAGTCAGATCTATGTAAACCTAGGGGGTGTTGTCAGATCTATGTAAACCTAGGCAGGTGTAGTCCGATCTATGTAAACCTAGGGGGTGTTGTCAGATATATGTAAACCTAGGGGGTGTTGTCAGATAAATGGTACCTAGGGGGTGTAGTCAGATCTATGTAAACCTCCTAGGGGTGTAGTCAGATCTATGTAAACCTAGGGGGTGTGTAGTCAGATCTATGTAACCCTAGGGAGGTGTAGTCAGATCTATGTAAACCTAGGGGGTGTAGTCAGATCGATGTAAACCTAGGGAGGTGTAGTCAGATCTATGTAAACCTAGGGGGTGTTGTCAGATCTATGTAAACCTAGGCAGGTGTAGTCCGATCTATGTAAACCTAGGGGGTGTTGTCAGATATATGTAAACCTAGGGGGTGTTGTCAGATAAATGGTACCTAGGGGGTGTAGTCAGATCTATGTAAACCTCCTAGGGGTGTAGTCAGATCTATGTAAACCTAGGGGGTGTAGTCAGATCTATGTAACCCTAGGGAGGTGTAGTCAGATCTATGTAAACCTAGGGGGTGTTGTCAGATCTATGTAAACCTAGGGGGTGTTGTCAGATCTATGGTACCTAGGGGGTTGTAGTCAGATCTATGTAAACCTCGAGGGGTGTAGACAGATCAATGTAAACCTAGGGGGTGTCATCATAGGGGGGGGGGGCACGCTTTTTGCCCAGTGTAAAATGCCTCAAACCTGGCGTTCCGTTTCCTTGCGCTGCTCGTTAGTATTCAGAACACTCACCGGCAGATTACAGAATTTACATATGAAAAGCAGAGCAGGACTTTAGCGACACAACAGACACTTTGTGGTGGTTTGGCCATACTGTTAAATAACATACTTGCTACCGTGAGGGGTTAAATTGAAGCTGCTGCAACAAGTCATCTTTATTACAGACCGAGTAGTCTACATACCAGTAGACCTGCCCAAACGTTTACACGTTTATAAACTATTAGTGTCCAGTTCCCGTTCCAAACTCTCCTAATTCAATCAATCATTATTATTCTCCACACGGATAATACTGTTATAGAGCCAGTTTAGTGTTTAGGAAGGAATATTGTGTTAAGATAGAGAATATGGTGTAGTAGGCTAAGAGAAGGATGGATAGAGGAGTCAGTGAGGTGTGTCCTCGAAGGTCTTACCAGGCGCCAGGCGGACCAGACAGGGCAAGCGGACCTTACTGACCACAGCATCTAACGGAACGGACACGGAGCTCCAAGACACCTCCGACAGGCTGGTCCAAAGCTTCTCCATCATATCTCATACTGGCACTACGTCATCACACCCCACACCGGGAGAGGTCCGGGATGGTGCAGCTCTTCGCTCAGTCTCACCATTTTTTGGAGAGCGAGAGAAAGTTGATTTGAGAGAAAGTGCACGGAAGGTGTGGGCGGGGGAACTAGCGAGCTCTGTTCCTGTTCTTCTTGCGGACATCTACTCCTCCTCCCATCTCTCTCTAAGCGTCACTCCCTCCCCTCGAACAGCCAATCATTGACTCCAGCGGATTCTCCAGGCCGGTTGTTTACTGAATGAGCTCCGCCAGGAGAATTGACAGGCTCAAACCAACTGCCTCGCGAGGAAGCGGGCTGAAACCTGTGCGGCGGTGAATGACTCTAATGGAATCTAAATATCAATCTTGGTTTCTATTACACACCTCAATGAACACTTTAAAATTATACAGTATTTGAGCTAAACAAAAATTACATTTTCCTTCAAGTATAATTTTTTACGATTGCTAATTGTATTGTGCCTATTACAACAAAAATAGTTAAATACATGTAATTTTCTCCTTGAAACATTTTATTGAAAAACTGTAGAATTCCATTCATTCCCATGGAGGACTGCTCCTACTATGTCCAACCGGTGGCTTCAAAGCCTCTCAATGGCCAATACACAGTAATCCAGGGTTTATATAGGTAATTGGTTTCTGAGTTCTACTGCAGACCTGTTTCTACATAGTTGTATTTCACTACAGAGAAGTTATGTTGATTTCACTCCAGCCAATCACAAAGTAAATTATCCAGCCATCACCTTTGTCTTGAGACATGCAATGGAGACATCTCAAGATACTTACATATCTCAAAACACATCTTGAAGAGATTTCCAGAGACAGCCTGTCAAGACACTAATGCCATGTCTTGAGACATTTTATGTACAGTGCATTCAGAAAGTATTCAGACCCCCCTTGATTTGTTCCACATTTTGGTACGTTACAGCCTTATTCTAAAATGGATTAAATAGTATTTTCCCCTCATCAATCTACACAGAATACCCCATAATGACATCACAATACCCCATAATGACATCACAATACCCCATAATGACATCACAATAATCCATAATGACATCATAATACCGCATAATGACTAAGTGAAAACAGGTTTAGACATTTTTGCAAATGTATTACAAATAAAAACAGAAATAGCTTATTTAGTATTCAGACCCTTTACTATGAGACTTGAAATTGAGCTCAGGTGCATCCTGTTTCCATTGATCATCCTTGAGATGTTTCTACAACTTGATTGGAGTCCAACTGTGATAAATTCAACTGATTGGACATGATTTGGAAAGGCACTCACCTGTCTACATAAGGTCCCACAGTTGACAGTGCATGTCAGAGCAAAAATCAAGCCTTGAGGTCGAAGGAATTGTCCGTAGAGCTCAGAGACCGGATTGTGTTGAGGCACAGATCTGGGGAAGGGTACCAAAACATTTCTGCAGCATTGAAGGTCCCCAAGAACACAGTGGCCTCCATCATTATTAAATGGAAGAAGTTTGGAACCACCAAGACTCTTCCTAGAGCTGGCTGCCCAGTCAAACTGAGCAATCGGGGGAGAAGGTCCTTGGTCAGAGAGGTGACCAAGAACCAGACGGTCACTCTGACAGAGCTCTAGAGTTCCTCTGTGGAGATGGGAGAACCTTCCAGAAGGACAGCCATCTCTGCAGCCCTCCACCAATCAGGCCTTTATGGTAGTCTGATGAGGGAAGTTGACTGCATGATAATAGCTGTTTGTTTTTACATGTGCTATTGCTCCCTTTTGTCAGGATAAGAGAATGGAAGACATGTTAGCAACTCAAAGTAACTTAAGGCATTGTTCAAAATAACATAACACCTGCCAAGTTCCTTTCTTCCCATGAGAACAGACTGATTCATTGTATTTTCAGACTCAACATAGAATAAAGCTGGGTCCTATCTGGTGCCAAACAGTAAGCCCTCATGGGCGGTTGGGATATCTACTTCAGCATAGAATAAAGCTGGGTCCTATCTGGTGCCAAACAGTAAGCCCTCATGGGCGGTTGGGATATCTACTTCAGCATAGAATAAAGCTGGGTCCTATCTGGTGCCAAACAGTAAGCCCTCATGGGCGGTTGGGATATCTACTTCAGCATAGAATAAAGCTGGGTCCTATCTGGTGCCAAACAGTAAGCCCTCATGGGCGGTTGGGATATCTACTTCAGCATAGAATAAAGCTGGGTCCTATCTGGTGCCAAACAGTAAGCCCTCATGGGCGGTTGGGATATCTACTTCAACATAGAATAAAGCTGGGTCCTATCTGGTGCCAAACAGTAAGCCCTCATGGGCGGTTGGGATATCTACTTCAACATAGAATAAAGCTGGGTACTATCTGGTGCCAAACAGTAAGCCCTCATGGGCGGTTGGGATATCTACTTCAACATAGAATAAAGCTGGGTCCTATCTGGTGCCAAACAGTAAGCCCTCATGGGTGGTTGGGATATCTACTTCAACATAGAATAAAGCTGGGTCCTATCTGGTGCCAAACAGTAAGCCCTCATGGGTGGTTGGGATATCTACTTCAACATAGAATAAAGCTGGGTCCTATCTGGTGCCAAACAGTAAGCCCTCATGGGTGGTTGGGATATCTACTTCAGCATAGAAACAGTAAGCCCTCATGGGCGGTTGGGATATCTACTTCAGCATAGAAACAGTAAGCCCTCATGGGCGGTTGGGATATCTACTTCAGCATAGAAACAGTAAGCCCTCATGGGCGGTTGGGATATCTACTTCAGCTGAGCTATTCAGAATTAAAGGACATGAAAATGGCAAGGTGTGTTTCTTTTAAAAATGTAACCCTTATTTTACCAGGCAAGTCAGTTAAGAACAAATTCTTAGTATATATGTTATTGCTGTATATGTGTTATTGCTGTATATGTTATTGCTGTATATGTTATTGCTGTATATATGTTATTGCTGTATATATGTTATTGCTGTATATATGTTATTGCTGTATATATGTTATTGCTGTATATATGTTATTGCTGTATATATGTTATTGCTGTATATATGTTATTGCTGTATATGTTATTGCTGTATACATGATATGTTATTGCTGTATATATGTTATTGCTGTATATATGTTATTGCTGTATATGTTATTGCTGTATATATGTTATTGCTGTATATATGTTATTGCTGTATATATGTTATTGCTGTATATGTTATTGCTGTATATATGTTATTGCTGTATATATGTTATTGCTGTATATGTTATTGCTGTATATATGTTATTGCTGTATATATGTTATTGCTGTATATATGTTATTGCTGTATATATGATATGTTATTGCTGTATATATGTTATTGCTGTATATATGTTATTGCTGTATATATGATATGTTATTGCTGTATATATGATATGTTATTGCTGTATATATGATATGTTATTGCTGTATATATGATATGTTATTGCTGTATATATGTTATTGCTGTATATATGTTATTGCTGTATATATGTTATTGCTGTATATATGATATGTTATTGCTGTATATATGATATGTTATTGCTGTATATATGATATGTTATTGCTGTATATATGTTATTGCTGTATATATGTTATTGCTGTATATATGTTATTGCTGTATATATGATATGTTATTGCTGTATATATGATATGTTATTGCTGTATATATGATATGTTATTGCTGTATATATGATATGTTATTGCTGTATATATGTTATTGCTGTATATATGTTATTGCTGTATATATGTTATTGCTGTATATATGTTATTGCTGTATATGTTATTGCTGTATATATGTTATTGCTGTATATATGTTATTGCTGTATATATGTTATTGCTGTATATATGTTATTGCTGTATATATGTTATTGCTGTATATATGTTATTGCTGTATATATGTTATTGCTGTATATATGTTATTGCTGTATATATGTTATTGCTGTATATATGTTATTGCTGTATATATGTTATTGCTGTATACATGATATGTTATTGCTGTATATATGATATGTTATTGCTGTATATGTTATTGCTGTATATATGTTATTGCTGTATATATGTTATTGCTGTATATATGTTATTGCTGTATATATGTTATTGCTGTATATATGTTATTGCTGTATATATGTTATTGCTGTATACATGATATGTTATTGCTGTATATATGTTATTGCTGTATATATGTTATTGCTGTATATATGTTATTGCTGTATATATGTTATTGCTGTATATATGTTATTGCTGTATACATGATATGTTATTGCTGTATATATGTTATTGCTGTATATATGTTATTGCTGTATATGTTTATTGCTGTATATATGTTATTGCTGTATATATGTTATTGCTGTATATATGTTATTGCTGTATATATGTTATTGCTGTATATGTTATTGCTGTATATATGTTATTGCTGTATATATGTTATTGCTGTATATATGTTATTGCTGTATATATGTTATTGCTGTATATATGTTATTGCTGTATATATATGTTATGTTATTGCTGTATATATGTTATTGCTGTATACATGTTATTGCTGTATATATGATATGTTATTGCTGTATATATGTTATTGCTGTATATATGTTATTGCTGTATATATGTTATTGCTGTATATATGATATGTTATTGCTGTATATATGTTATTGCTGTATATATGTTATGTTATTGCTGTATATATGATATGTTATTGCTGTATATATGATATGTTATTGCTGTATATATGTTATTGCTGTATATATGTTATTGCTGTATACATGATATGTTATTGCTGTATATATGATATGTTATTGCTGTATATATGTTATTGCTGTATATATGTTATTGCTGTATATATGTTATTGCTGTATATATGTTATTGCTGTATATATGTTATTGCTGTATATATGTTATTGCTGTATACATGATATGTTATTGCTGTATACATGTTATTGCTGTATATATGATATGTTATTGCTGTATATATGTTATTGCTGTATATATGTTATTGCTGTATATATGTTATTGCTGTATATATGTTATTGCTGTATACATGTTATTGCTGTATATATGATATGTTATTGCTGTATATATGTTATTGCTGTATATATGTTATTGCTGTATATATGTTATTGCTGTATACATGTTATTGCTGTATATATGATATGTTATTGCTGTATATATGTTATTGCTGTATATGTTATTGCTGTATATATGTTATTGCTGTATATATGTTATTGCTGTATATATGTTATTGCTGTATATATGTTATTGCTGTATATATGTTATTGCTGTATATATGTTATTGCTGTATATATGATATGTTATTGCTGTATATATGATATGTTATTGCTGTATATATGATATGTTATTGCTGTATATATGTTATTGCTGTATATATGTTATTGCTGTATATATGATATGTTATTGCTGTATATATGTTATTGCTGTATATATGTTATTGCTGTATATATGTTATTGCTGTATATATGTTATTGCTGTATATATGTTATTGCTGTATATATGTTATTGCTGTATATATGTTATTGCTGTATATATGTTATTGCTGTATATATGTTATTGCTGTATATATGTTATTGCTGTATATATGTTATTGCTGTATATATGATATGTTATTGCTGTATATATGTTATTGCTGTATATATGTTATTGCTGTGTATATGTTATTGCTGTATATATGTTATTGCTGTATACATGATATGTTATTGCTGTATATGTTATTGCTGTATATATGTTATTGCTGTATATATGTTATTGCTGTATATATGTTATTGCTGTATATATGTTATTGCTGTATATATGATATGTTATTGCTGTATATATGTTATTGCTGTATATATGATATGTTATTGCTGTATACATGTTATTGCTGTATATATGATATTGCTGTATATATGTTATTGCTGTATATGTTATTGCTGTATATATGTTATTGCTGTATATATGTTATTGCTGTATATGTTATTGCTGTATATATGTTATTGCTGTATATATGTTATTGCTGTATATATGTTATTGCTGTATATATGTTATTGCTGTATATATGTTATTGCTGTATATATGTTATTGCTGTATATATGTTATTGCTGTATATGTTATTGCTGTATATATGTTATTGCTGTATATATGTTATTGCTGTATATGTTATTGCTGTATATATGTTATTGCTGTATATGTTATTGCTGTATACATGTTATTGCTGTATATATGTTATTGCTGTATACATGATATGTTATTGCTGTATATATGTTATTGCTGTATATATGATATTGCTGTATATGTTATTGCTGTATACATGTTATTGCTGTATATATGTTATTGCTGTATATATGTTATTGCTGTATATATGATATGTTATTGCTGTATATATGTTATTGCTGTATATATGATATGTTATTGCTGTATATATGTTATTGCTGTATATGTTATTGCTGTATATATGTTATTGCTGTATATATGTTATTGCTGTATATATGTTATTGCTGTATATATGTTATTGCTGTATATATGTTATTGCTGTATATATGTTATTGCTGTATATGTTATTGCTGTATATATGTTATTGCTGTATATATGTTATTGCTGTATATGTTATTGCTGTATATATGTTATTGCTGTATACATGTTATTGCTGTATATATGTTATTGCTGTATACATGATATGTTATTGCTGTATATATGTTATTGCTGTATATATGTTATTGCTGTATATGTTATTGCTGTATACATGTTATTGCTGTATATATGTTATTGCTGTATATATGTTATTGCTGTATACATGTTATTGCTGTATATATGATATGTTATTGCTGTATATATGATATGTTATTGCTGTATATATGTTATTGCTGTATATATGTTATTGCTGTATACATGTTATTGCTGTATATATGTTATTGCTGTATATATGTTATTGCTGTATATGTTATTGCTGTATACATGTTATTGCTGTATATATGTTATTGCTGTATATATGTTATTGCTGTATATATGATATGTTATTGCTGTATATATGATATGTTATTGCTGTATATATGTTATTGCTGTATATGTTATTGCTGTATATATGTTATTGCTGTATATATGTTATTGCTGTATATATGTTATTGCTGTATATATGTTATTGCTGTATATGTTATTGCTGTATACATGTTATTGCTGTATATATGTTATTGCTGTATATATGTTATTGCTGTATATATGTTATTGCTGTATATATGATATGTTATTGCTGTATATATGTTATTGCTGTATATATGTTATTGCTGTATATGTTATTGCTGTATATATGTTATTGCTGTATATATGTTATTGCTGTATATGTTATTGCTGTATATATGTTATTGCTGTATATGTTATTGCTGTATACATGTTATTGCTGTATATATGTTATTGCTGTATACATGATATGTTATTGCTGTATATATGTTATTGCTGTATATATGTTATTGCTGTATATATGTTATTGCTGTATATATGATATTGCTGTATATATGATATGTTATTGCTGTATACATGTTATTGCTGTATATATGATATTGCTGTATATATGTTATTGCTGTATATATGATATGTTATTGCTGTATACATGTTATTGCTGTATATATGATATTGCTGTATATGTTATTGCTGTATACATGTTATTGCTGTATATATGATATGTTATTGCTGTATATATGTTATTGCTGTATATATGTTATTGCTGTATACATGTTATTGCTGTATATATGATATTGCTGTATATGTTATTGCTGTATACATGTTATTGCTGTATATATGATATGTTATTGCTGTATATATGTTATTGCTGTATATATGTTATTGCTGTATACATGTTATTGCTGTATATATGATATTGCTGTATATGTTATTGCTGTATACATGTTATTGCTGTATATATGATATGTTATTGCTGTATATATGTTATTGCTGTATATATGTTATTGCTGTATATATGATATTGCTGTATACATGTTATTGCTGTATATATGATATGTTATTGCTGTATATATGTTATTGCTGTATATATGTTATTGCTGTATATATGTTATTGCTGTATACATGTTATTGCTGTATATATGATATTGCTGTATATATGTTATTGCTGTATATATGTTATTGCTGTATATATGTTATTGCTGTATACATGTTATTGCTGTATATATGTTATTGCTGTATATATGATATGTTATTGCTGTATATATGATATGTTATTGCTGTATATATGATATGTTATTGCTGTATATATGTTATTGCTGTATATATGTTATTGCTGTATATATGATATGTTATTGCTGTATATATGATATGTTATTGCTGTATATATGATATGTTATTGCTGTATATATGATATGTTATTGCTGTATATATGTTATTGCTGTATATATGTTATTGCTGTATATATGTTATTGCTGTATATATGATATGTTATTGCTGTATATATGATATGTTATTGCTGTATATATGTTATTGCTGTATATATGATATGTTATTGCTGTATATATGTTATTGCTGTATATATGTTATTGCTGTATATATGATATGTTATTGCTGTATATATGATATGTTATTGCTGTATATATGATATTGCTGTATATATGTTATTGCTGTATATATGTTATTGCTGTATACATGTTATTGCTGTATATATGTTATTGCTGTATATATGTTATTGCTGTATATATGTTATTGCTGTATACATGTTATTGCTGTATATATGTTATTGCTGTATATATGTTATTGCTGTATACATGTTATTGCTGTATATATGATATGTTATTGCTGTATATATGTTATTGCTGTATATATGTTATTGCTGTATATATGATATTGCTGTATACATGTTATTGCTGTATATATGATATGTTATTGCTGTATATATGTTATTGCTGTATATATGTTATTGCTGTATACATGTTATTGCTGTATATATGATATTGCTGTATATGTTATTGCTGTATACATGTTATTGCTGTATATATGATATGTTATTGCTGTATATATGTTATTGCTGTATATATGATATGTTATTGCTGTATATATGTTATTGCTGTATATATGTTATTGCTGTATATATGATATGTTATTGCTGTATATATGTTATTGCTGTATATATGTTATTGCTGTATATATGTTATTGCTGTATATATGTTATTGCTGTATATATGTTATTGCTGTATATATGTTATTGCTGTATATATGTTATTGCTGTATATATGTTATTGCTGTATATATGTTATTGCTGTATATATGTTATTGCTGTATATATGTTATTGCTGTATATATGTTATTGCTGTATACATGTTATTGCTGTATATATGTTATTGCTGTATATGTTATTGCTGTATATATGTTATTGCTGTATATATGTTATTGCTGTATAGATGTTATTGCTGTATATATGTTATTGCTGTATATATGTTATTGCTGTATATATGTTATTGCTGTATATATGTTATTGCTGTATATATGTTATTGCTGTATACATGTTATTGCTGTATATATGATATGTTATTGCTGTATATATGTTATTGCTGTATATATGTTATTGCTGTATATATGTTATTGCTGTATATATGTTATTGCTGTATATATGTTATTGCTGTATATATGTATATATGTTATTGCTGTATATATGTTATTGCTGTATATATGTTATTGCTGTATATATGTTATTGCTGTATACATGTTATTGCTGTATATATGTTATTGCTGTATATATGTATATATGTTATTGCTGTATATATGTTATTGCTGTATATATGTTATTGCTGTATATATGTTATTGCTGTATACATGTTATTGCTGTATATATGTTATTGCTGTATATGTTATTGCTGTATATATGTTATTGCTGTATATATGATATGTTATTGCTGTATATATGTTATTGCTGTATATATGTTATTGCTGTATATATGTTATTGCTGTATATGTGATATGTTATTGCTGTATATATGTTATTGCTGTATATATGTTATTGCTGTATATATGATATGTTATTGCTGTATATATGATATGTTATTGCTGTATATATGTTATTGCTGTATATATGTTATTGCTGTATATATGTTATTGCTGTATATATGTTATTGCTGTATATATGTTATTGCTGTATATATGTTATTGCTGTATATATGTTATTGCTGTATATGTTATTGCTGTATATATGTTATTGCTGTATATATGTTATTGCTGTATATATGTTATTGCTGTATATATGTTATTGCTGTATATATGTTATTGCTGTATATATGTTATTGCTGTATATATGTTATTGCTGTATACATGTTATTGCTGTATATATGTTATTGCTGTATATGTTATTGCTGTATATATGTTATTGCTGTATATATGATATGTTATTGCTGTATATATGTTATTGCTGTATATATGTTATTGCTGTATATATGTTATTGCTGTATATGTGATATGTTATTGCTGTATATATGTTATTGCTGTATATATGTTATTGCTGTATATATGATATGTTATTGCTGTATATATGTTATTGCTGTATATATGTTATTGCTGTATATATGTTATTGCTGTATATATGTTATTGCTGTATATATGTTATTGCTGTATATATGTTATTGCTGTATACATGTTATTGCTGTATATATGTTATTGCTGTATATGTTATTGCTGTATATATGTTATTGCTGTATATATGTTATTGCTGTATATATGTTATTGCTGTATATATGTTATTGCTGTATATGTGATATGTTATTGCTGTATATATGTTATTGCTGTATATATGTTATTGCTGTATATATGATATGTTATTGCTGTATATATGATATGTTATTGCTGTATATATGTTATTGCTGTATATATGATATGTTATTGCTGTATATGTTATTGCTGTATATATGTTATTGCTGTATATATGTTATTGCTGTATATATGTTATTGCTGTATATATGTTATTGCTGTATATATGTTATTGCTGTATATATGATATGTTATTGCTGTATATATGTTATTGCTGTATATATGTTATTGCTGTATATATGTTATTGCTGTATATATGTTATTGCTGTATATATGTTATTGCTGTATATATGATATGTTATTGCTGTATATATGATATGTTATTGCTGTATATATGATATGTTATTGCTGTATATATGTTATTGCTGTATATATGTTATTGCTGTATATATGATATGTTATTGCTGTATATATGTTATTGCTGTGTATATGTTATTGCTGTATATATGTTATTGCTGTATATATGTTATTGCTGTATATATGTTATTGCTGTATATATGATATGTTATTGCTGTATATATGTTATTGCTGTATATATGTTATGTTATTGCTGTATATATGATATGTTATTGCTGTATATATGATATGTTATTGCTGTATATATGATATGTTATTGCTGTATATATGTTATGTTATTGCTGTATATATGATATGTTATTGCTGTATATATGATATGTTATTGCTGTATATATGATATGTTATTGCTGTATATATGATATGTTATTGCTGTATATATGTTATTGCTGTATATATGTTATTGCTGTATATATGATATGTTATTGCTGTATATATGATATGTTATTGCTGTATATATGTTATTGCTGTATATATGATATGTTATTGCTGTATATATGTTATTGCTGTATATATGTTATTGCTGTATATATGTTATTGCTGTATATATGATATGTTATTGCTGTATATATGTTATTGCTGTATATATGATATGTTATTGCTGTATATATGATATGTTATTGCTGTATATATGTTATTGCTGTATATATGTTATTGCTGTATATATGATATGTTATTGCTGTATATATGATATGTTATTGCTGTATATATGTTATTGCTGTATATATGTTATTGCTGTATATATGATATGTTATTGCTGTATATATGATATGTTATTGCTGTATATATGTTATTGCTGTATATATGATATGTTATTGCTGTATATATGTTATTGCTGTATATATGTTATTGCTGTATATATGTTATTGCTGTATATATGATATGTTATTGCTGTATATATGTTATTGCTGTATATATGTTATTGCTGTATATATGATATGTTATTGCTGTATATATGTTATTGCTGTATATATGTTATTGCTGTATATATGATATGTTATTGCTGTATATATGATATGTTATTGCTGTATATATGTTATGTTATTGCTGTATATATGATATGTTATTGCTGTATATATGTTATGTTATTGCTGTATATATGTTATTGCTGTATATATGTTATGTTATTGCTGTATATATGTTATTGCTGTATATATGTTATTGCTGTATATATGTTATTGCTGTATATATGTTATTGCTGTATATATGTTATTGCTGTATATATGATATGTTATTGCTGTATATATGTTATGTTATTGCTGTATATATGATATGTTATTGCTGTATATATGATATGTTATTGCTGTATATATGTTATTGCTGTATATATGTTATGTTATTGCTGTATATATGATATGTTATTGCTGTATATATGATGTTATTGCTGTATATATGTTATGTTATTGCTGTATATATGATATGTTATTGCTGTATATATGTTATGTTATTGCTGTATATATGATATGTTATTGCTGTATATATGATATGTTATTGCTGTATATATGTTATGTTATTGCTGTATATATGATATGTTATTGCTGTATATATGTTATTGCTGTATATATGATATTGCTGTATATATGATATGTTATTGCTGTATATATGTTATTGCTGTATATATGTTATTGCTGTATATATGATATTGCTGTATATATGTTATTGCTGTATATATGATATGTTATTGCTGTATATATGTTATTGCTGTATATATGTTATTGCTGTATATATGTTATTGCTGTATATATGTTATTGCTGTATATATGATATTGCTGTATATATGTTATTGCTGTATATATGATATGTTATTGCTGTATATATGTTATTGCTGTATATATGATATGTTATTGCTGTATATATGTTATTGCTGTATATATGTTATTGCTGTATATATGTTATGTTATTGCTGTATATATGTTATTGCTGTATATATGATATTGCTGTATATATGTTATTGCTGTATATATGATATGTTATTGCTGTATATATGATATTGCTGTATATATGTTATTGCTGTATATATGATATGTTATTGCTGTATATATGTTATTGCTGTATATATGTTATTGCTGTATATATGTTATTGCTGTATATATGTTATTGCTGTATATATGTTATTGCTGTATACATGATATGTTATTGCTGTATATATGTTATTGCTGTATATATGTTATTGCTGTTTATGTTATTGCTGTATACATGATAGTGACATTTTATTATCCAGCAGAAAGTGGAACAGCTCGGAAATCCCAACAAGAGATGACCGTCTCTGACTGCCTCTAAAGAGATGAAGAAGGTGGTTTGGAGTGCTCTACTGCCTTTACCACAAGTTATTTTGGTCAATAAATCTTGTTGACTTTGATGTGTGTGCAGTACTTTGTGTTATGGCTGTGCACGAGTTCTAGTCAATGATTAGTTTGACTAATGAATAAAACATGAAAACAAAGACACTCTGAAAACAGAATTTCCAAGACATCTTCATTTTTGTCTCAAGACAAGGTGATGGCTTGGTATGAACATTCATTAGGTTGCAGGGAGGAGAAAAATGACGACATGGATACTGAACAAAAATATCAAGGCAACATGCAAAGTGTTGGTCCCATGAGCTGAAATTCGAAATCCCAGGATTGGTCTGTTAAAGCCATTGTGGGGAAAACCTCATTCTGATTGAGTGGGCCTATGGCTGCACCCCTGCCCAGTAATTAGTCTAATGAATTGATTTCTATTGACTGATTTCCTTATATGAACTATATCCATCAAGGGCTCCCTCTGCTGGCCACACACTAAGGAGCGTGGTAGTAAAGGGCTCCCTCTGCTGGCCACACACACTAAGGAGCATGGTAAAGGGCTCCCTCTGCTGGCCACACACACTAAGGAGCGTGGTAAAGGGCTCCCTCTGCTGGCCACACACACTAAGGAGCGTGGTAGTAAAGGGCTCCCTCTGCTGGCCACACACACTAAGGAGCGTGGTAGTAAAGGGCTCCCTCTGCTGGCCACACACACTAAGGAGCATGGTAAAGGGCTCCCTCTGCTGGCCACACACACTAAGGAGCGTGGTAAAGGGCTCCCTCTGCTGGCCACACACTAAGAAGCATGGTAAAGAACAGAAGACACCGGGGATATGACTTAAACAAGCTTATTTTAATGGAGCTGCAAAACTGTTTGAATTTCCTTGAGAACGTTCTCTTACATACAGGGGCGGCAGGTAGCCTAGCGGTTAACAGTGTTGGGCCAGTAACCGAACGGTCGCTGGTTCAAATCCCCGAGCTGACTAGGTGAAAAATCTGTCAATGTGCCATTGAGCAAGGCACTTAACCCTAATTGCTCCTATAAGTCACTCTGGATAAGAGCGTCTGCTAAATGAAAACAGAGTGAAAGTTTCAACGGTACAGAAACATGGCATCACAAATGCTCCCAACCCAAACAAACCCCCATCGTTAAGCAGACATCCTAACAAGATCTTGTTGGTGGGGAAATTCAAACCTTTCTGCTTAGCTCCGTCGTGGGAAGAGCCAGAATACCAAACTTTTAATTTAATTGGGTGGGTGAGGTTCCACCCGTCTTCCATATAAGGCACAAGACTAAATAAACCCCATCTCCGTTTACAAATGTCAAAATGCGGCACCTTGACAATATAACCCACTAGTGTACAAAATGTTAATCCTACATTTTCTTTCTTATTTGTTTTTTTCTTTGACCAATGGTGAGGGGACCAGGAGGCCTCAGCCAAAGGAAAGATTAAAAAGTTTACTGACTTTCACTCTCATTTTGCAAATAAACAGGAAACATGATTTATCTTTTTATCAGAAACAAACTGATCTTTAGAAAGCTAAGAAGATAGAGAATGTGTGGGGGGGACCAGACAAGTGGTATATTTCCAGAGGAAGATGGAGAGAGAGGACGAGAGAGAGAGAACAGGGGAGAAGAGAGAGAGAGAGAGAACAGGGGAGAAGAGAGAGGGGACAGGGGAGAAGAGAGAGGGAACAGGGGAGAAGAGAGAGGGAACAGGGGAGAAGGAACAGGGGAGAAGAGAGAGGGGAGAAGAGAGAGGGAACAGGGGAGAAGAGAGAGGGAACAGGGGAGAAGAGAGAGGGAACAGGGGAGAAGAGAGAGGGAACAGGGGAGAAGAGAGAGGGAACAGGGGAGAAGAGAGAGGGAACAGGGGAGAAGAGAGAGGGGACAGGGGAGAAGAGAGAGGGGACAGGGGAGAAGAGAGAGGGGACAGGGGAGAAGAGAGAGGGACAGGGGAGAAGAGAGAGGGGACAGGGGAGAAGAGAGCGGGGACAGGGGAGAAGAGAGCGGGAGAGGGGAGAAGAGAGCGGGAGAGGGGAGAAGAGTGCGGGAGAGGGGAGAAGAGTGCGGGAGAGGGGAGAAGAGAGCGGGAGAGGGGAGAAGAGAGCGGGAGAGGGGACAAGGGAGAAGAGAGAGGGAGAGGGGACAAGGGAGAAGAGAGAGGGAGAGGGGACAAGGGAGAAGAGAGAGGGAGAGGGGACAAGGGAGAAGAGAGAGGGAGAGGGGACAAGGGAGAAGAGAGAGGGAGAGGGGACAAGGGAGAAGAGAGAGGGAGAGGGGACAGGGGAGAAGAGAGTGGGAGAGGGGACAGGGGAGAAGAGAGTGAGGGAGAGGGGACAGGGGAGAAGAGAGTGAGGGAGAGGGGACAGGGGAGAAGAGTGAGGGAGAGGGGACAGGGAGAAGAGTGAGGGAGAGGGGACAGGGGAGAAGAGTGAGGGAGAGGGGACAGGGGAGAAGAGTGAGGGAGAGGGGACAGGGGAGAAGAGTGAGGGAGAGGGACAGGGGAGAAGAGTGAGGGAGAGGGGACAGGGGAGAAGAGTGAAGGAGAGGGGACAGGGGAGAAGAGTGAGGGAGAGGGGACAGGGGAGAAGAGTGAGGGAGAGGGGACAGGGGAGAAGAGTGAGGGAGAGGGGACAGGGGAGAAGAGTGAGGGAGAGGGGACAGGGGAGAAGAGTGAGGGAGAGGGGACAGGGGAGAAGAGTGAGGGAGAGGGGACAGGGGAGAAGAGTGAGGGAGAGGGGACAGGGAGAAGAGAGAGAAGGGACAGGGAGAAGAGAGAGAAGGGACAGGGAGAAGAGAGAGAAGGGACAGGGAGAAGAGAGAGAAGGGACAGGGAGAAGAGAGAGAAGGGACAGGGGAGGAGAGAGAGAAGGGACAGGGAGAAGAGAGAGAAGGGACAGGGGAGGAGAGAGAATTGGTCAAGAGAATTGATGACAAAAGAGAGGGGATGAGTGTTAGAGAGTTAGCTACTAGAGATAAAGAGTGTGCATGTCAGTGTGTGTGAGGGAGGGACAGAGGGCTGTTCTAACTGCAGCACTTGCTCTTCCATCCTGTGACTCCACTCCCACCGCTGATGTCCACGTTTTCACTGTTGGGCTCTTTGACGGGCGTCTGCAACACACACCCACGTTACACACACATTATATATACAAACATTGCTTACACCACCATCATCACATATACAGTACCAGTCAAAGGTTTGGACCTACTGATTCATTTTTACTATTTTCTACATTGTAGAATAATAGTTAAGACATCAAAACTATGAAACACATATGGAATCATGTAGTAACCACAAATGTGTTAAACAAATCAAAATATATTTTAGATTTGAGATTCTTCAAAGTAGCCACCCTTTGCCTTGACAGCTTTGCACACTCTTGAATTCTCTCAACCAGCTTCATGAGGAATGCTTTTCCAACAGTCTTGAAGGAGTTCCCACATATGCTGAGCATTTGTTCGCTGCGTTTTCTTCAATCCGAGGTCCAACTCATCCCAAACCATCTCTATTGGGTTGAGGTCAGGTGATTGTGGAGGCCAGGTCATCTGATGCAGCACTCCATCACTCTCCTTCTTGGTAAAATAGCACTTACACAGCCTGGAGGTGTGTTGGTTGGGTCATTGTCCTGTTGAAAAACAAATAATAGTGGAACTAAGGCCAAACCAGATGGTTTAGCGTATCGCTGCAGAATGCTGTGGTAGTTATGCTGGTTAAGTGTGCCTTCCCTCTTAAATAAATCACGACAGTGTCAACAGCAAAGCACCCCTACACCTCCTCCTCCATGCTTCAAGGTGGGAACCACACATGTGGAGATCATCCGTTCACCTATCATCCGTTCACCTACTCGACGTCTCACAAACACGTCGATTGGAACCAAAAATAGCACATTTGGACTCATCAGACCAAAGGACAGACTTCCACTGGTCTAATGTCCATTGCTCGTGTTTCTTGGCCCAAGCAAGTCTCTTCTTCTTATTGGTGTCCTTTAGTAGTGGTTTATTTGCAGCAATTCAACCATGAAGGCCTGATTCATGCAGTCTCCTTGAACTTGAACTCTGTGAAACATTTATTTGGACTGCAAATCCACAAATTAACTTTTAACAAGGTGCACCTATTCCAGGTGACTACCTCCTGAAGCTGGTTGAGAGAATGCCAAGTGTGCCAAGCTGTCATCAAGGCAAAGGGTGGCTACTTTGAAGAGTCTCAAATATATTTAGGATTTGTTTAATACTTTTTTGGTTCCTACATGATTCCATGTGTTATTTTATAGTTTTGATGTCTTCACTATTATTCTACAATGTAGAAAAGAGTCAAATAAAGAAAAACCCTGGAATGAGTCGGTGTGTCCAGACGTTTGACTGGTAGTGTACATACACACATGCTACAGATACTAACACCACCAACCTTTCTGAGGATGTCTTCTGCTAGCGTGAGGAAAGCCTTCTCGATGCTGATGTTGGCCTTGGCACTCGTCTCAAAAAATCTAATACCATGTTCTCTGGCAATCTGAGAGAGAGTGAAAGAGGAGGACATGACTGATTATTTACTATAAAACTCTATAACAAATCTACTGTAAGGGAAACAAACACTTGCTACAGTGCCTTGCGAAAGTATTCGGCCCCCTTGAACTTTGCGACCTTTTGCCACATTTCAGGCTTCAAACATAAAGATATAAAACTGTATTTTTTTGTGAAGAATCAACAACAAGTGGGACACAATCATGAAGTGGAACGACATTTATTGGATATTTCAAACTTTTTTAACAAATCAAAAACTGAAAAATTGGACGTGCAAACTTATTCAGCCCCCTTAAGTTAATACTTTGTAGCGCCACCTTTTGCTGCGATTACAGCTGTAAGTCGCTTGGGGTATGTCTCTATCAGTTTTGCACATCGAGAGACTGACATTTTTTCCAATTCCTCCTTGCAAAACAGCTCGAGCTCAGTGAGGTTGGATGGAGAGCATTTGTGAACAGCAGTTTTCAGTTCTTTCCACAGATTCTCGATTGGATTCAGGTCTGGACTTTGACTTGGCCATTCTAACACCTGGATATGTTTATTTTTGAACCATTCCATTGTAGATTTTGCTTTATGTTTTGGATCATTGTCTTGTTGGAAGACAAATCTCCGTCCCAGTCTCAGGTCTTTTGCAGACTCCATCAGGTTTTCTTCCAGAATGGTCCTGTATTTGGCTCCATCCATCTTCCCATCAATTTTAACCATCTTCCCTGTCCCTGCTGAAGAAAAGCAGGCCCAAACCATGATGCTGCCACCACCATGTTTGACAGTGGGGATGGTGTGTTCAGAGTGATGAGCTGTGTTGCTTTTACGCCAAACATAACGTTTTGCATTGTTGCCAAAAAGTTCAATTTTGGTTTCATCTGACCAGAGCACCTTCTTCCACATGTTTGGTGTGTCTCCCAGGTGGCTTGTGGCAAACTTTAAACAACACTTTTTATGGATATCTTTAAGAAATGGCTTTCTTCTTGCCACTCTTCCATAAAGGCCAGATTTGTGCAATATACGACTGATTGTTGTCCTATGGACAGAGTCTCCCACCTCAGCTGTAGATCTCTGCAGTTCATCCAGAGTGATCATGGGCCTCTTGGCTGCATCTCTGATCAGTCTTCTCCTTGTATGAGCTGAAAGTTTAGAGGGACGGCCAGGTCTTGGTAGATTTGCAGTGGTCTGATACTCCTTCCATTTCAATATTATCGCTTGCACAGTGCTCCTTGGGATGTTTAAAGCTTGGGAAATCTTTTTGTATCCAAATCTGGCTTTAAACTTCTTCACAACAGTATCTCGGACCTGCCTGGTGTGTTCCTTGTTCTTCATGATGCTCTCTGCGCTTTTAACGGACCTCTGAGACTATCACAGTGCAGGTGCATTTATACGGAGACGTGATTACACACAGGTGGATTGTATTTATCATCATTAGTCATTTAGGTCAACATTGGATCATTCAGAGATCCTCACTGAACTTCTGGAGAGAGTTTGCTGCACTGAAAGTAAAGGGGCTGAATAATTTTGCACGCCCAATTTTTCAGTTTTTGATTTGTTAAAAAAGTTTGAAATATCCAATAAATGTCGTTCCACTTCATGATTGTGTCCCACTTGTTGTTGATTCTTCACAAAAAAATACAGTTTTATATCTTTATGTTTGAAGCCTGAAATGTGGCAAAAGGTCGCAAAGTTCAAGGGGGCCGAATACATTCGCAAGGCACTGTACGTGTTGCAGTAGACCTTCAGAAAAATAGAATAATGCAAAACATATCCTTGATTATCCAGCGAAGAAAACGATGCCCACTGAATGAATGACAAATGGACGGAATGGGCGATAATTGTGCAAGTTTGATTCACAATCTAATTTAAAATTAGGCCTAACTGAATGATAAGGTTGATTTAATTTAGAACAATAGTGTAATGAGGTTTGACAGCTCGCCTTGCAGAATGATAACATTATCTTTTACGTTTTGACAGCTCGCCTTGCAGAATGATAACATTATCTTTTACATTTTGACAACTCGCCTTGCAGAATGATAACATTATCTTTTACGTTTTGACAGCTCGCCTTGCAGAATGATAACATTATCTTTTACGTTTTGACAGCTCGCCTTGCAGAATGATAACATTATCTTTTACATTTTGACAACTCGCCTTGCAGAATGATAACATTATCTTTTACGTTTTGACAGCTCGCCTTGCAGAATGATAACATTATCTTTTACGTTTTGACAGCTCGCCTTGCAGAATGATAACATTATCTTTTACATTTTGACAACTCGCCTTGCAGAATGATAACATTATCTTTTACGTTTTGACAGCTCGCCTTGCAGAATGATAACATTATCTTTTACGTTTTGACAGCTCGCCTTGCAGAATGATAACATTATCTTTTACGTTTTGACAGCTCGCCTTGCAGAATGATAACATTATCTTTTACGTTTTGACAGCTCGCCTTGCAGAATGATAACATTATCTTTTACGTTTTACTTGGTAAAAAGAAGCCGTTCTTTGCTGCTTGGTTTACTGTAATTCCTCTACTAATCTAATTTATTGTAAGGGAAATAAAACAGGCTACTTGTTGCAGAAGGCCTTTAGAATAATGCAAAACATATCCTCTACGTTTATCCAAGTTGAAACGATGCCAGTCAGCCAATCAAAACTACACCGAAAACAATTTCACACATAAAAAGAACCTATAGACAAGATTAAATGGACAATAATCTGTTGAGTGACAATATTATCAGTTGTCAAATTGTAGATGAAGAGATGGATGCATCGTATGATAGACAGATGCAGAGAAAGGAGCAACCCAGTATCAAATCCTCCTTCAAAGTCACATGCAGATAAAACATTGTGATTTCTATATAGAATCTGAAAGAGTCTTTTTTAAAACACGTACCTTTGTCAAATAACTCATAATTCAATAGGTGCAGCTCTATTTCCAAATGTCACTTTTTCCTAGAATATCCCTGCAGTCGGCACATTACCACTCCCGCAGCGGCATTGCTTTGGCTACTAAGCAAACATTTTTAACATTATAACATATATAAGCTTTTTTTAAACATAATAAATGTAAAATATGCTATTTCTTTATGCAATTCATTCTTTACAGTTCATGCAATGGTGCTTTTGTTTAGGAATTCAGCAAAACATTTCACCAACCGACGGTTATATTATAATCTTTTTCATTTCTACTTTGTCAAACGAAAGTAGTTCCCTGAATTCCTATCGTATCTTGTAGTCATGGCAGATAATATTCCAATTTTTGGTGACTTTAATATTCACACGGAAAAGTCCACAGACCCACTCCAAAAGGCTTTCGGAGCCATCATCAACTCAGTGGGTTTTGTCCAACATGTCTCTGGACCTACTCACTGTCACAGTCATACTCTGGACCTAGTTCTGTCCCATGGAATAAATGTTGTGGATCTTAATGTTTTTCCTCATAATCCTGGACTATCGGACCACCATTTTATCACATTTGCAATCGCAACAAATAATCTGCTCAGACCCCAACCAAGGAGCATCAAAAGCTGTGCTATAAATTCTCTGACAACCCAAAGAGTCGGCCTATATCGAATCTCCCATTCCTCAAAAAAAAAATTGAAAGCTGTTCCGCAGCAACTCACTGCCTTCCTGAAGACCAACAATGTATACGATACTCTTCAGTCTGGTTTATGACCCCATCATAGCGCTGAGACTGCACTTGTGAAGGTGGTAAATTACCTTGTAATGACATCGGGCCGAGGCTCTGCATCTGTCCTCGTGCTCCTAGACCTTAGTGCTGCTTTCGATACCATCTATCACCACATTCTTTTGGAGAGATTGTAAACCCTAATTGGTCTACACAGACAAGTTCTGGTCTGGTTTAGATCTTATCTGTCAGAAAAATATCAGTTTGTCCTCTGACAAATCAACTGTAAATTTCAATGTTCCTCAAGGCTCCGATTTAGGACCACTATTGTTTTCACTATATATTTTACTTCTTGGGGATGTCATTCGGAAACATAATGTTAACTTTCAGTGCTATGCGGACGACACACAGCTGTATATTTAGATGAAACATGGTGAAGCCCCAAAATTGCCCTCCCTGGAAGCCTGTGTTTCAGATATAAGGAGTGGAGAGCAGCAAATGTTCTACTTTTAAACTTGGACAAAACAGAGATGCTAGTTCTAGGTCCCAAGAAACAAAGAGATCTTCTGTTGAATCTGACAATTAATCTTGGTTGTACAGTCATCTGAAATTAAACTGTGAAGGACCTCGGCGTTACTCTGCACCCAGATTTCTCTTTTGACGAACATATCAAGACTGTTTCAAGGACAGCTTTTTTCCATCTACGTAACATTGCAAAAATCTGAAACTTTGTCCAAAAATGAGGCCCGAAAAATGTATCCATACTTTTGTCACTTCTAGGTTAGACTACTGCAATGCTCTACTTTCCGGCTACCCGGATAAAGCACTAAATAAACTTCAGTTAGTGCTAAATACGGCTGCTAGAATCCTGACTAGAACCAAAACATATTAGTGAGTGAGACTCGGTCTCAACCTTTAAGTCTTTATTTTAGACTCATCTTTTCAGTAGATCCTATGATTGAGTGTAGTCTGGCCCAGAAGTGTGAAGGTAAACGGAAAGGCACTGGAGCGACGAACCTCCCTTGCTGTCTCTGCCTGGCCGGTTCCCCTCTCTCCACTGGGATTCGCTATTACTGAGTCACTGGCACTCTTCCAAGCTGTCCCTAGAAGGGGTGCGTCACTTGAGTGGGTTGAGTCACTTACGTGGTCTTCCTGTCTGGGTTGCCCACCCCCCTCCCCTCGGGTTTGTGGCGTGGCGGAGATCTTTGTGGCCTATACTTGGCCTTGTCTCAGGATAGTTGTTGGTGGTTGAAGATATCCCTCTTGTGGTCTGGGGGGCTGTGTTTTGGCAAAGTGGGTGGGGTTATATCTTGACTGATCGGCCCTGTCTGGCGGTATCGTCAGACGGGGCCACAGTGTTTCCTGACCCCTCCTGTCTCAGCCTCCAGTATTTATGCTACAATAGTTTGTGTCGGGGGACTAGGGTCAGTTTGTTATATCTGGAGTATTTCTCCTGTCTTATCCGGTGTCCTGTGTGAATTTAAGACGGCTCTCTCTAATTCTCTCTCTCGGAGGAGGAGGACCTGAGCCCTAGGACCATGCCTCAGGACTACCTGGCATGATGACTCCTTGCTGTCCCCAGTCCACCTGGCCGTGCTGCTGTTCCAGTTTCAACTGTTCTGCCTGCGGCTATGGATCCCTGACCTGTTCACCGGACGTGCTACCGGTCCCAGACCTGCTGTTTTCAACTCTCTAGAGACAGCAGGAGTGGTAGAGATACTCTGAATGATCGGCTATGAAAAGCCAACTGACATTTACTCCTGAGGTGCTGACCTGTTGCACCCTCGACAACTACTGTGATTATTATTATCTGACCCTGCTGGTCATCTATGAACATTTGAACATCTTGGCCATGTTCTGTTATAATCTCCACCCGGCACAGCCAGAAGAGCCAGAAGAGGACTGGCCACCCCTCAGAGCCTGGTTCCTCTAGGTTTTTTCCTAGGTTCTGGCCTTTCTAGGGAGTTTTTCCTAGCCACCGTACTTCTACACCTGCATTGCTTGCTGTTTGGGGTTTTAGGCTTGATTTCTGTATAGCACTTACAGAAATATCAGCAGATATAAGAAGGGCTTTATTAATACATTTGATTGATAGAATTATACAAAACATATCATTGATTATCTAAACAAATAACTACTGTTGTTATTTTGTTTAAATATGTATATATATTTCCACAAATATTTCTTCAAGCAATGAATCCTAGATAATAGTTACTGATTTGATTTGATTTGCACCATTTATCATATCTATATATCAACGTTTGCTGCACATTGCAGGTTGACATTGATGCTAAAGGCGACGCCTGGCAACGTTCTGACAGGCTGAAAGTCTACTGTTAATACAACATGGAGCCTATTGAAATGATAGTGTGTCTCACCTGCTCTCCCTTGGCTTTTGGTACCACCCTCTTGTCCTCCATGTCACACTTGTTGCCTAGCAGCATTCTCTCCACGTCCTCATTGGCATGCTGAAACACATATTACAGACTAACTCGAACCCCAACACATCACACAACACCCCGACGCATCGTCGTACAGACTGACCTTGGCGCATAATCGTACAGACTAACTAAGCCCAACAGTCTGCACTGTGTGTTGGGGTTAGTTAGTCTGTACGATGATGGGGTTAGTTAGTCTGTACTAACTAACCCCATCATAGTACAGACAAACCCCATCACAGTACAAACTAACCCCATCACAGTACAAACTAACCCCATCACAGTACAGACTAACCCCATCATAGTACAGACTAACCCCATCATAGTACAGACTAACCCCATCATAGTACAGACTAACCCCATCATAGTACAGACTAACCCCATCATAGTACAGACTAACCCCATCATAGTACAGACTAACCCCATCATAGTACAGACTAACCCCATCATAGTACAGACTAACCCCATCTGGCCCTCAATGAGGCAGTGAACGCTTTAGCAAGATTCTCTCTCCACAACTATATAACGTGTGTGTGAGATAGAGATATATATTAGTGTGTGTGTGTACACACTACCATTCAACAGTTTGGAATCACTTAGAAATGTCCTTGTTATTGAAAGAAAATCACTTTTTTTCTTCCATTAAAATAACATCAAATTGATCAGAAACAGTGTAGACATTGTTAATGTTGTAAATTACTATTGTAGCTGGAAACTGATGTTTTATATTTTGTACACACACACACACACACACACACACACATACAGTTAGGTTGGAGTAACTAAATCTCGTTTTTCAAACACTCCACAAATGCCTTAGGACATCTACTCGGTTAGGACATCTACTTAGTGCATGACACAAGTCATTTTTACAACAATTGTGTACAGACCGATTATTTCACTGTATCACAATTCCAGTGGGTCAGAAGTTTACATACACCAAGTTGACTGTGCCTTTAAGCAGCTTGGAAAATTCCAGAAAATTATGTCATGGCTTTAGAAGCTTCTGATAGGCTAATTTACATAATTTGAGTCGATTGGAGGAGTACCTGTGGATGTATTTCAAGGCCTACCTTCAAACTCAGTGCCTCTTTGTTTGACATGATGGGAAAATCAAAAGAAATCAGGCAGAAAAATAATTGTAGACCTCCACAAGTCTGGTTTATCCTTGGGAGCAATTTCCAACACCTGAAGGTACCACGTTCATCTGTACAAACAATAGTACGCAAGTATAAACACCATGGGACCACGCAGGCGTCATACCACTCAGGAAGGAGACGCGTTCCGTCTCCTAGAGATGAACGTACTTTGTTGTGAAAAGTGCAAATCAATCCCAGAACATTAGCAAAGGACCTTGTGAAGATGCTGGAGGAAACAGGTACAAAAGTATCTATATCCACAGTAAAACAAGTCCTGTATCGACATCATCTGAAAGGCCACTCAGCAAGGAAGAAACCACTGCTCCAAAACCGCCATAAAAAGCCAGACTACGGTTTACAACTGCACATGGGACAAAGATTGTACTTTTTGGATAAATGTCCTCTGGTCTGATGAACCATTGGCCATAATGATCATCGTTATGTTTGGAGGAAAAAGGGAGAGGCTTGCAAGCCGAAGAACATCATCCCAACCGTGAAGCACGGGGGTGTTAGCATCATGTTGTGGGGGTGCTTTGCTGCAGGAGGGACTGGTGCACTTCACAAAATAGATGGCATCATGAGGATGAAAATTATGTGGATATATTGAAGCAACAACTCAAGACATCAAATGAAAGTTTATTTGTCATGTGCACCGAATACAACAGGTGTAGGTAGACCTCACAGTGAAATGCCGAATACAACAGGTGTAGGTAGACCTCACAGTGAAATGCCGAATACAACAGGTGTAGGTAGACCTCACAGTGAAATGCTTACATACAGGCTCTAACCAATAGTGCAAAAAAGGTGTTAGGTGAACAATAGGTAGGTAAAGAAATAAAACAACAATAAAAAGACAGTCAGAAAGTTCAATCTTGGTCGCAAATGGGTCTTCCAAATGGACAATGACCCAAGCATACTTCCAAAGTTGTGGAAAAATGGCATAAGGACAACAAAATCAAGGTATTGGAGTGGCCATCACAAAGCCCTGACCTCAATCCTATTGAAAATGTGTGGGCAGAACTGAAAATGTGTGTGCGAGCAAGGAGGCCTACAAACCTGACTCAGTTACACCAGCTCTGTCAGGAGGAATGGGCCAAAATTCCCCAAACTGTGGGAAGCTTATGGAAGGCTACCCGAAATATTTGACCCAAGTTCAACAATTTAAAGGCAATGCTACCAAATACTAATTGAGTGTATGTAAACTTCTGACGCACTGGGAATGTGATGAAAGAAATACAAGCTGAAATAAATCCCTCTTCTATTATTCTGACATTTCACATTCTTAACTGTATCTCTATCTATATGTGTGTGGGAATGTGTGCGTGTGTATAATGTCCGTGTGTGTACCTCGTCGATGTTGCGGAGCCACTTGCTGATGTTCTCGAAGCTCTTGGCGTTGGTGATGTCATAGACCAGCATGATGCCCATGGCGCCTCGGTAGTAGGACGTGGTGATGGTGTGGAACCGCTCCTGACCAGCAGTGTCCCTGTTAAACACATTATATACAATTGAAGTCAGAAGTTTACATACACCTTAGCCAAATACAATGAACTCAGTTTTTCACAATTCCTGACATTTAATCCTAGTAGAAATTCCCTGTCTTACGTCAGTTAGGATCACCACTTCATTTTAAGAATGTGAAATGTCAGAATAATAGTAGAGATAATTATTTATTTCAGCTTTTATTTCTTTCATCACATTCCCAGTGGGTCAGAAGTTTACATACACTCAAATAGTATTTGGTAGCATTGCCTTTAAATTGTTTAAGTTGGGTCAAATATTTCGGGTAGTATTCCACAAGCTTCCCACAATAAGTTGGGTGAATTTTGGCCCATTCCTCCTGACAGAGCTGGTGTAACTGAGTCAGGTTTGTAGGCCTCCTTGCTCGCACACGCATTTTCAGTTCTGCCAACAAATTTTCTTTAGGATTGAGGTCAGGGCTTTGTGATGGCCACTCCAATACCTTGACTTTGTTGTCTTTAAGCCATTTTTCCACAACTTTGGAAGTATGCTTGGGGTCATTGTCCATTTGCGACAAAGCATTTAGTCTTAACTGATGTCTTAAGATGTTGCTTCAACATCTATTTTGTGAAGTGCACCAGTCCCTCCTGCAGCAAAGCACCCCCACAACACGATGCTGCCACCCCCGTGCTTCACCGTTGGGATGGTGTAGTTGCAAACCGTAGTCTGGCTTTTTTATGGCGGTATTGGAACAGAGGCTTCTTCCTTGCTGAGCGGCCTTTCAGGTTATGTCGATATAGGACTCGTTTTTACTGTGGATATAGATACTTTTGTACCTGTTTCCTCCAGCATCTTCACAAGGTCCTTTGCTGTTGTTCTGGGATTGATTTGCACTTTTCTCACCAAAGTACGTTCATTTCTAGAAGACAGAATGCGTCTCCTTCCTGAGCCATACGACGGTTGTGTGGTCCCATGGTGTTTATACTTGCGTACTATTGTTTGTACAGACGAACATGGTACCTTCAGGTGTTTGGAAATTGCTCCTGAGGATGAACCAGACTTGGAAGTCTACAATTAATAAATAAAAGCTGAAATAAATCACTCTACTATTATTCTGACATTTCACATTCTTAAAATGAAGTGGTGATCCTAACTGACCTAAGACAGGGATTGTTTTTTAAATGCATTTGGCTAAGGTGTATGTGAACTTCTGACTTCAACTGTATATACAGATACACACACGGTTGACAACCTACTCATTCAAGGTTTTTTAAATTTGACTATTTTCTACATTGTAGAATAATAGTGAAGACATCAAAACTATGAAATAACACATATGTAATCATGTTGTAACCAAAAAAGATTATTCAAAGTAGCCACCCTTTGCCTTGACAGCTTTGCATACTTTTTAAACTCCTGGCATTCTGTCAAGCATCTTCATGAGGAATGCTTTTCCAACAGTATTGAAGGAGTTCCCACATATGCTGAGCACTTGTTGGCTGCCTTTCCTTCACTCTGTGGTCCAAGTCATCCAAATTGATTCGAGGTCGGGTGATTGTGGAGGCCAAGTTATCTGATGCAGCACTCCATCACTCTCCTTCTTGGTCAAATAGCCCTTAAACAACCTGGAGGTGTTTTGGGTCATTGTGCTGTTGAAAAACAAATGACAGTCCCACTCAGCCCAAACCAGATGGCATGACATATCGCTGCAGAATGCTGTGGTAGCCATGCTGGTTAAGTGTGCCATGAATTCTAAATGAATCACTGAGTGTCACCAGCAAAGCACCATCACACCACCTCCTCCATGCTTCATGGTGGGAACCACAAACGTGGAGCTCATCCATTCACCTACTCTGCGTCTCACATAGACACAGTGCTTGGAACCAAAAATCTCAAATTTGGACTTATCAGACTAAAGAACCGATTTCCACCTGTCTAACATCCATTGCTTGTGTTTCTTGGCCCAAGCAAGTCTCTTCTTATTGGTGTTCTTTAGTAGTGTTTTTTTTTGCAGCAACTTCGACCATGGAGGCCTGATTCACACAGTCTCCTCTGAACAGTTGATGATGAGATGTGTCTGTTACTCCGTGAAGCATTTATTTGGGCTGCAATCTGAGGCTGGTAACTCTAATGAACTTATCCTCTGCAGCAGAGGGAACTCTAATGAACTTATCCTCTGCAGCAGAGGTAACTCAGGGTCTGAGGTTGGTAAATCTAATGAACTTATCCTCTGCAGCAGAGGTAACTCAGGGTCTGAGGTTGGTAAATCTAATGAACTTATCCTCTGCAGCAGAGGTAACTCAGGGTCTGAGGTTGGTAAATCTAATGAACTTATCCTCTGCAGCAGAGGTAACTCTGGGTCTTTCCTGTGGCGGTCCTCATGAGAGACAGTTTCATCATAGTGCTTGAAGGTTTTTGCGACTGCACTTGAAGAAATGTCAAAGTTCCTGAAATGTTCCGTATTGACTGACCTTCATGTCTTGAAGTAATGATGGACTGTCATTTCTCTTTGCTTATTTGAGCTGTTCTTGACATAATATGGACTTGGTCTTTTAAAAATCGGGCCATCTTCTGTATACCACCCCTACCTTGTCACAACACAACTGATTGACTCAAACGCAATAAGGAAAGAAATTCCACAAATTAACTTTTAACAAGCACACCTGTTAATTAAAATGCATTCCAGGTGACTACCTCATGAAGCTGGTTGAGAGAATGCCAAGAGTGTGCAAAGCTGTCATCGAGGCAAAGGGTGGCTACTAAAATATATTTTGATTTGTTTAACCCTTTTGTGGTAACAACATGATTTCATATGTGTTACTTCATAGTTTTGATGTCTTCACGATTATTCTACAATGTAGAAAATAGTAAAAAATAAAGAAACCCTTGAACGAGTAGGTGTCCAAAAGTTTGACTGTTACTGAATATATAAAAATAACTAAATACACATTACTTGTGTGTTAATGAGAAAAAGGACAAGGGGCCTAAATGCTTTCTGAATGCACTGTGTACAGTGGGTGTGTTTGTCACGAGGACAGGGCTCCAGAGTTCCTCTGTAGAGAACCTTCAAGAAGGTCAACCATCTCTGCAGCACTCTACCAATCAGGCCTTTATGGTAGAGAGGCCAGACGGAAGCCAAAAGGTACCTAAAAAGACTCTCAGACAATGGGGGAAAAAACAAGATTCTCTGAACTGATGAAACCAAGATTGAACTCTTTGGCCTGAATGCCAAGCATCACATCAGGAGGAAACCTGACACCATCCCTACGGTGAAGCATGGTGGTGGTAGCATCATGCTGTGGGGATGTTTTTCAGCGGCAGGGACTGAAAGACTAGGCAGGATTAAGGGAAAGATGAACGGAGCAAAGTACAGAGAGATCCTTGATGAAAACCTGCTCCAGAGCACTCAGGACCTGACTGGGGCAAAGGTTCACCTTCCAACAGGACTACGACCCTAAGCACACAGCCAAGACAACGCATGAGTGGCTTCGGGACAAGTCTCTGAATGTCCTTGAGTGGCCCAGCCAGAGCCTAGACTTGAACCCGATCTAACCTCTGGAGAGACCTGAAAATAGCTGTGTAGTGACGCTCCCCATCCAACCTGACAGAGCTTGAGAGGATCTGCAGAGAAGAATGGGAGAAACTCCACAAATACAGGTGTGCCAAACTTGTAGCATCATACATAAAAAGACTTGAAGCTGTAATCGCTGCCAAAGGTTAAAGTACTGAGTAAAAGGTCTGAATACTTACGTAAATGTATTATTTCATTTTTAAAAATTTTTGCCCCCAGAACAACCTCAATTCATCAGGGTATGGACTCAACAAGGTGTTGAAAGCCTTCCACAGAGATGCTGGCCCATGTTGACTCCATTGCTTCACACAGTTGTGTCAAGTTGGTTGGATGTCCTTTGGGTGGTGGAACATTCTTGAGCACGGAAAACCCAGCAGCGTTGCAGCTCTCGACACAAACCGGTGCGCCTGGCACCTACTACCATACCCCATTCAAAGGCACCTAAATCTTGTCTTGCCCATTCACCCTCTGAATAACACACATACACAATCCATGTCTCAAGGTTTAAAAGCCTTCTTTAACCTGTCTCCTCCCCTTCATCTCCACTGATTGAAGTGGATTTAAGAAGTGACGTCAATAAGGGATCATAGCTTTCACCTGGATTCACCTGGTCAGTCTGTCATGGAAAGAGCAGGTGTTCCTAATGTTTTATGCACTCAGTGTAGCAGGTGGTGATGGCGTTGAACCGCTCCGATGCGTCACTGTTACACCTCCTCCACTCACCATATCTGTAGTTTGATTTTCTTTCCTTGGAGTTCAACAGTTTTGATCTTGAAGTCTATTCCTGGAAAACACACAGAAACAAAGAAACGCACATTAACAGAGCAGAGCCCCTTAAAAGGTCTGTTACAGACCCAACTCATTTCAGAAAGACATGTAAATAATAGATCTGTCACTCACCGCAAACCAGTCTGATAAGCATTATCCATTCTATGTGCCATTTTTCTATGCTTCCCCTTCAGAAGTTTCATTTTGGTTTTTTACTTTCAGTTTTGTACATCATGTGAAAAGATGTAACAATTTTAGAAACCAGGAAATTAGGTATTTAATATATGCATCCTTTAAAAACAGGAATGTCAACAGTAGGGCTGTCCAACCCAAGTCTTTTGAGCAAGCGCAAAATGTTTAAGTGTATTTTTCATATATACACCTATGTGTTTGAATTCAAATCAACTATAGAGATTGTCAGATGCTTTAAGCACACTGTTTGACAAAATCATTCAGACACAAATGACTCAGAGACCTCCTACCGACCACTCCTGAAGGTGCCAGTAATACGGTACAACCAGGGGACAGCAAACTGTTTCAGCCGAGCGCCAACCATTTCTACTGATCTGCCAGTTAGGGCATGTTTTCATAGAACAGTTTAATTTATAATAACGTCTTTGAATCTCAAGATCATTGTTATGTGGTTAATATTCTAAATGAGAATTAAACAAATATAAAACTTATTGCCAACTCTGTAAAAACAGCCTACATAAAACAAACAAATAAAAACATTGCAGCCTGCAAGTAAAACATATTCTGATGTAAATAAATGTGGTATAAATCACATGTGGATCTGTTGGGGCGGATTGGGTATAAAGGTTTCCGGGATGATGGTGTTGATGTAGTCATTTAGGCAGGTTACCTTCACATTCTTGGGCACAGGGACTACGGTGGTCTGCTTGAAACATGTAGGCATTACAGACTCGGTCAGGGAGAGGTTGAAAATATCAGTGTAGACACTTGACTCTCACTCTTCCACCAAGGCACCTGCAAGTTTCCCAGACATTTCTGTGGGGGGGAGCCCTCACCCTCCGATCCAACAGGTCCCAAACGATCTGGGCTCCTCACTGGCAATGGCAGAACACTGACATCCCTGTCTTGCAGGAAATCAGCCATACTGCTCGTTCTGTGTGTGGTGGCATTGTCATGCTGGAGGGTCATGTCAGGATGAGCCTGCAGGAAGGGTACCACAGGATGTCTTCCATGTAATGCACAGCGTAGATACGATAAACATGGCTCACTCGAGACACGCTATCAGAAACGGTACGGCCACCTGGTTTCTTCACACATCGCACAGACAGAAACAAACGTCTCTCTGGTAAGAAGGGCGGGGCTATATGCCTTATGATTAACAAGTTGTGGTGTGATCATAACAACATACAGGAACTCAAGTATTTTTGTTCACCTGACCTAGAATTCCTTACAATCAAATGCCGACTGCCAAGAGAATTCTCTTCGATTATAATCACAGCCGTGTATATCCCCCCCAGATTAACAAGGCTAATCTGAAAACAAGGCTCCCTAAACTGTATCATCATATCAAATACCCGGGATGGAAAAATTCTGGATCATTGTTACTCTAACTTCAGCAACGCATTCAAAGCCCTCCCTCACCCTCCTTTTGGCAAATCTGACCCCGACTCCATTTTGTTGCTCCCAGCCTATAGACAGAAACTTAAACAGGAAACGCCCGTGCTCAGGTCTGTTCAACGCTGGTCCGACCAATCTCATTCCACGCTTCCAGATTGCTTCGATCACGTGGACTGGGATGTGTTCCAGATAGCATCAGACAACAATATTCATGAATACGCTGATTTGGTGAGCGAGTTAATTAGCAAGTGCATCGGTGATGTTGTACTCATGGAGACAATTAAAATCTTCCCCAACCAGAAACCGTGGATTGACAGCAGCATTTGCGCAAAACTGAAAGGGTGAACCACTGCTTTTAACCAGGGCAAGGCGCCGAATACAAACAGAATACAAACAGCACAGCTATTCCCTCCACAAGGCAATCAAACAAGCTAAGCGTCAGTATAGAGACAAAGTAGAGTCGCAATTCAATGGCTCAGACACATGTATGTGGCCGGGTCTACAGTCAATTACGGACTACAAAAAGAAAACCAGCCCCGCCGCGGACCAGGATGTCTTGCTCCCAGACAGACTAAATAACTTCTTTGCTCGCTTTGAGGACAGTATAGTGCCACTGACACAGCCCGCTACAAAAACCTGCGGACTCTCCTTCACCGCAGCCTAAGTGAGTAAAAAATTTGAACGTGTTAACCCTCGCAAAACTGCCTTCCAAGATGGCATCCCTAGCCGCATCCTCAGAGCATTCGCAGATTGGTGTGTTTACGGACATATTCAATCAATCCTTATCCCAGTCTGCTGTCCCCACATGCCTCAAGAGGGCCACCATTGTTCCTGTTCCCAAGAAAGCGAAGGTAACCGAGCTAAATGACTACCGCCCCGTAGCACTCACTTCCGTCATCATGAAGTGCTTTGAGAGACTAGTCAAGTACCATATCACCTCCACCCTACCTGACACCCTAGACTCACTCCAATGTGCTTACCGCCCCAACATGTCCACAGATGACGCAATCGCAATAACACTGCCCTAACCCATCTGGACAAGAGGAATACCTATGTGAAAATGCTGTTCATCGACTACAGCTCAGCATTTAACACCATAGTACCATCCAAACTCATCATTAATCTCAAGATCCTGGGTCTCGGCCCCGCCCTGTGCAACTGGGTACTGGACTTTGACGGGACACCCCCAGGTGGTGAGGGTAGGTAACAACATCTCCACCCCGCCAATCCTCAACAATGGGGCCTCACAAGGGTGCGGATCTCAGCCCTCTCCTGTACTCCCTGTTCACCCACGACTGCGTGGTCATGCACACCTCCAACTCAATCATCAAGTTTGCAGACGGCACTACAGTGGTAGGCTTGATTACCAATAACGACGAGGCGGTACAGGGAGGAGGTGAGGGCACTCGGAGTGTGGTGTCAGGAAAATAACCTCACACTCAACGTCAACAAAACTAAGGAGATGATTGTGGACTTCAGGAAACAGCAGAGGGAACACCCCCCTATCCACATCGATGGAACAGTAGTGGAGAAGGTGGAAAGTTTTAAGTTCCTCGGCGTACACATCACGGACAAACTGAATTGGTCCACCCACACAGACAGCGTTGGGAAGAAGGCGCAGCAGCGCCTCTTCATCCTCAGGAGGCTGAAGAAATTTGGCTTGTCACCAAAAGCACTCACAAACTTTTACAGATGCACAATTGAGAGCATCCTGTCGGGCTGTATCACCGCCTGGTACGGCAACTGCTCCGCCCACAACCGTAAGGCTCTCCAGAGGGTAGTGAGGTCTGCACAACGCATCACCGGGGGCAAACTACCTACCCTACAGGACACCTACACCACCCGATGTCAGAGGAAGGCCAAAAAGATCATCAAGGACAACAACCACCCGAGCCACTGCCTGTTCACCCCGCTATCATCCAGAAGGTGAGGTCAGTATAGGTGCATTAAAGCAGGGACCGAGAGACTGAAAAACAGCTTCTATCTCAAGGCCATCAGACTGCTAAACAGCCACCACTAACATTGAGTGGCTGCTGCCAACATACTGACTCAACTCCAGCCACTTTAATAATGGAAATTGATGTAAAAAAAATGTATCACTAGCCACTTTAATAATAAAAAATTGGATGTAATAAATGTATCACTAGTTACTTTAAACAATGCCACTTTACATAATGTTTACATACCTTACATTACTCATCTCATATGTATATACTGTACTCGATACCATCTACTGCATCTTGCCTATGCCGTTCGGCCATCGCTCATCCAGATATTTATATATTATTATTCATTCCTTTACACTTGTGTGTTTAAGTATGTGTTGTGAATATGTTGTGAAATTGTTAGATTACTTGTTAGATATTACTGCATGGTCGGAACTAGAAGCACAAGCATTTCGCTACACTCGTATTAACATCTGCTAACCATGTGTATGTGACCAATAAAATCTGATTTGAATCCGACCATCACCCCTAGTGAAACAAAACCGCGACTCGTCAGTGAAGAGCACTTTTTGCCAGTCTTGTCTGGTCCAGCGACGGTGGGTTTGTGCCCCATAAGCAATGTTGTTGCCAGTGATGTCTGGTGAGGACCTGCCTTACAACAAGCCTACAAGCCCTCAATCCATCCTCTCTCAGCCTATTGTGGACAGTCTGAGCACTGTTGGAGGGATTGTGTGTTCCTGGTGTAACTCGGGCAGTTGTTGTTGCCATCCTGTACCTGTCCCGCAGGTGTGATGTTCAGATGTACCGATCCTGTGCAGGTGTTGTTACACTTGGTCTGCCACTGCGAGGATGATCAGCTGTCCGTCCTGTCTCCCTGTAGCACTGTCTTAGGCGTCTCACAGTACGGACATTGCAATTTATTTCCCTGGCCACATCTGTAGTCCTCATGCCTCCTTGCAGCATGCCTAAGGCACGTTCACGCAGAGGAGCAGGGACCCTGGGCATCTTTCTTTTTGTGTTTTTCAGAGTCAGTAGAAAGGCCTCTTCAGTGTCCTACGTTTTCGTAACTGTGACCTTAATTGCCTACCGTCTGTAAGCTGTTAGTGTCTTAACGACCGTTCCACACTGAAAGTCACTGAGCTTCTCAGTACCGGCCATTCTACTGCCGTTTTCCATGGAGATTGCATGCCTGCGTACTCAATTTTATACACCCATCAGCAACAGGGGTGTCCACATACTTTTGTAGTGTATATGTTTAGTGTAGTGTATATGTTTGAATTTTCAAACTAGATTTCATTGGGAAGGCAGTCACTTTTGCATGCAAAAACACAGAATCCTACTCATTACTCCACGTGCTTAATTATATCAGTTTTGTTTTGAGCTGACATTGTTGTGGGCTTCTAACGGTCACCTGGCTCACTGTCCGGTTGGCAACCCCCAAAACGTTCACCCGCTGCAAAACACGTTTACCCGGGAGCACAGGCCAGATTAATCGAATCCCCTCGGCTAAACCCTGCCCATCTCTGCAATGTCTCTTCTTAAAATCTGATTTTAAACCTAACCATAATCTAAACCACACGGTTAACATTATGCCGAACCCCAACCTTAAATTAATTCCAAAAATAAATGATGTTTGCATGAATTTTTACGACATTGACTTTGTGGCTGTGGTAATTAGTGCCAACCCTGATGCCGGCATTTCTAGATACATAGTTACACCAGTTTAGCTACATGGTATGAAAAACAAGGAGGTTTACAATAGTCAAAAGGCAGCTAAATGTCTTTAAATCTAGACTAGTTAGTTGGTAGTCGTTAGCATGGCTAGACCAAGTATGTAGACACACAAATGGCTTAAGTGAAACTTTAGCAATAACTGACTTTAATTCAGGGATAATGCACCTGAAACAAACGGGCTAACTTGACTGGCATTGTGTCATTATAACGTTTAACTAACCATTTACTACATTCAAAGTTGAGTTAACAGCTGTGGCCCCGGGAGGGTCGACACCCCCCGGTCCCGGTACCTCACCTATGGTGGAGATGAAGGTGGTGTTGAAGGCGTCGTCTGAGAAGCGGAACAGCACGCAGGTCTTCCCCACGCCCGAGTCCCCGATCAGCAGGAGCTTGAAGAGCAGGTCGTAGGTCTTCTTCGCCATCGAGAAACCAGATGTGTTCACCGGACAGACGAGAAACTATCTCCCGCAGGTCTAGAGAGCCAGCGCGAGTTACGAGCAGAGAGGTGGAATATCAGCGTGTGATTATGATATTGTTGATGTCCAAGTTAGTTTGATAGTTAACTAAATATCGCAGAGGGTAGAGTGTCGCAACCGTATCCGATGTGTAACTAATGTTATTTCCAAAAACAGAACCGTTTCTCTTACAGCATGTGAATAAAAAATATATATATTCTCCCGTGTGATTCCCCTTTTCTTTCTCTCACCCTGCCGAGACAAAATGGCTCCCCGACTTACTCTTTCTTCAAACTACCACCGAGCTCATTAAACTGATCGGCATACCCCGTTATTCCAAACATTTTGGGACTCTCGATCAAGAAGAATTGTAAATTTTTGGAGGTCAAATTACCGATCTTATCACATTATTTGTTTTGTCAAATGATTAGCCGAATAGACTGTCGCCTTCGAATACAGCCACCTCGGCGACACCCTAGTTTACATACACGCCTACTCTCTGACACTATTGTCAAAAATTACGCTCGGCGATTGGCTCTGGGAACTGTTTGTCAAATATACAGCTGAATCCGATTGGTCAGATTGTCAACTGTCAAGGGGTGGTTGACATGTAGGGAAGTCAAATGTTTTTGCATGGCCATTCCGGACCTTTTCCAGACTCAGACTCTCAGTTCATTTGACTGGTGGAACGTAACTGTTTGATCCAAAATGGCCGCGGATTTTCGTCTTGGCTGGCCGTGGCAGATATCTGTATGTAATGACGAGATGCCAATGTCTCCATCCTAACGATGGGAGTTGTTGTCCAATGGCGGGTAGGCATGCGACAAGCTTAGGTCCAAAATAAGCCCATAGAAACACCTTGGACTTATTTTAGACCGATTCTGGCCAGAGTGAAACCTCTCGCTTTGCCTCTTCCTCTCTGGGCAGGGTGTGTTGGCTGTTTGGTGGCTGGCCAGACATTGAGGTTGAGGTTGGGCCAGAGGTTTGACATCCCATCTGCTAGTCAAACTGAGTGATGTCATAAATTATCCTGTAAATGGCACAGTCATTTTCCGTAACTAAATTCTGCTACCATAGTACAGTTTCAGTACTTTCCACAGGGCACAGCCTTTTATTATTCAGACCAATAATAATACATCAAACATAACAGGGATATTTTTCATTTCCATCTTTTCTGGGGTGTCCTGTTAAAAAAAACATTAGTGTCTTTCTGGGTTTGTCCAAACATGCACAACTCATCAGTCTGACAACAGGAAGTATAGGATTAACGTCAGTTGTTCACTGACCAACCGTGTGTGTAGATAATAGGTCCTGTCCCTGTCCTGCCCTGTGTACAAGACTGTTCATAGAGCAATCAATCACTAATTTGGTCAATTAATCAATCAGTCACTAATCAGAGAGAGAAACATGTCTGTCAGTCTTGCGCTGACACACTCTTACACTCCTCTTGGTGTAACAGGGTTGGTTATGTTTCCACTTGCCTCTAAAGAAATGTGTATTTAATGTTCAAGCATTCTTATTGGTTAGTTCAACTCTAATGACAATAAGGTGTGTTGTGATTGGCCCCGCTTGCAGATAGGGGGAGATCGTGAACGTCAGGTCTTCCCAGTATGAAAATGTGATGCAAGGGGTAGGTCACTTTCTGAATACTGTTTTCTATTTTACAATATGTATACATTTGCTGTACGTTACTGATTTATACATGTGCGGGTATATGGTACCTGTTAGGGATTGAGGGGCTTTCTGGGATGTGCTTTGGCATATGATTGCTGTAAATAAGTGTGTTAGCTAGCATACACCGATGTAATGGTCACATAAGCCCACTGCTAACACAGTTGTCTTCATTCTACAGATTTTGCCATCGACAGCCATCAATACCATTCAGCTCTGCACAACTAACGTGCTGTTGCCAAAGGGGATCGTGCTGTTGGCAGCGATCAGTTGAAGAGCATGTATTTAGTTTTACTTGCATTTAAGAGCAGTTGGAGGCCACGGAAGGAGAGTTGTACGGCATTGAAGCTCATCTGGAGGTTAGTTAACACAGTGTACAACAAAGGGCCAGATGTATACAGAATGGTGTTGTCTGCATAGAGGTGGATCAGAGAATCACCAGCAGCAACATCATTAATGTATTCAGAGAAGAGAGTCGGCCCAAGAATTGAACCCTGTGGCACCCCCATAGAGACTTGCAGAGGTCCGGACAACAGGCCCTCCGATTTGGCATACTGAACTCTATCAGAGAAGTAGTTGGTGAACCAAGCGAGGCAGTCATTTGAGAAACCAAGGCTGTTGTCTGCCAATAAGAATGTTTTGATTGACAGAGTCGAAAGCCTTAGCCAGGTCGATGAATACGGCTGCACAGTAATGTCTCTTATCAATGGCGGTTATGATATCGTTTAGGACCTTAAGCGTGGCTGAGGTGCACCTATGACCAGCTTGGAAACCAGATTGCAGAGTGGAGAAGGTACGGTGAGATTCGAAATGGTCGGTAATCTGTTTGTTAACTTGGCTTTCAAAGACCTTAGAAAGGCAGGGTAGAATAGATATAGGTCTGTAGTAGTTTGGGTCTAGAGTGTCTCCCCCTTTGAAGAGGGGGATGACCCCGGCAGCTTTCCAATCTATGGGAATCTCAGATGATACGAAAGAGAGGTTGAACAGGCTAGTAATGGGGGTTGCAATAATTTCGGCAGATACTTCTAGAAAGAGAGGGTACAGATTGTCTTGCCCTGCTGATCTGTAGGGGTCCAGATTTTGCAGCTTTTTCAGTACATCAGCTATCTGGATTTGGGTGAAGGAGAAGGGGGGAGGTTTGGGCGAGTTGCTGTGGGGAGCGCAGGGCTGTTGACCGGGGTAGGGGTAGCCAGGTGGAAAGCATGGCCAGCCGTAGAAAAATGCTTGTTGAAATTCTCAATTATTGTGGATTTATTGGTAGTGACAGTGTTTCCTAGCCTCAGTGCAGTGGGCAGCTGGGAGGAGGTGCTCTTATTCTCCATGGACTCAGTGTCCCAGAACGTTTTTGAGTTTGTACTACAGGATGCACATTTCTGTTTGAAAAAGTTAGCCTTAGCTTTCCTAACTGCCTGTGTATATTGGTTCCTAACTTCCCTAAAAATGTGCATATCACGGGGGCTATTCGATGCTAATGCAGAACGCCACAGGATGTTTTTGTGCTGGTCAAGGGCAGACAGGTCTGGAGTGAACCAAGGGCTATATCTATTCCTAGTTCTACATTTTTTTGAATGGAGCATGCTTATTTAAGATGGTGAAGAAGGCACTTTTAAAGAATAACCAGGCATCCTCTACGGACAGGATGAGGTCAATGTCATTCCAGGATACCCCGGCCAGGTCAATTAGAAAGGCCTGTTCTCAGAAGTGTTTTAGGGAGCATTTGACAGTGATGAGGGGTGGTCGTTTGACCGCAGACCCATTACGGTTGCAGGCAATGAGGCAGTGATCACAGAGATCTTGGTTGAAAACAGCAGAGGTGTATTTGGAGGGCGAGTTAGTTAGGATGACATCTATGAGGGTGCCCATGTTTACGGATTTTGGGTTGCACCTGGTCGGGTTATTGATAATTTGTGTGAGATTGAGGGCATCAAGTTTAGATTGTAGGATGGCCGGGGTGTTAATAAGCATGTCCCAGTTTAGATCAACTAGCAGCACGAGCTCAGAAGATAGATGGGGGGGCAATCAATTCACATATGGGTTCAGAGAGTGGTCTATAGCAAGCTGCAACGGTGAGAGACTTGTTTCTGGAAAGGTGGATTTTTAAAAGTAGAATCTTGAACTTTTTGGGCACAGACCTGGATAGCATGACAGAACTCTGCAGACTATCTCTGCAGTAGATTGCAACACCGCCCCCTTTAGCAGTTATATCTTGGTGGAAAATGTTATAGTTAGGGTTGGAAATTTCAGGGTTTTTGGTGGTTTTCCTAAGCCAGGATTCAGATACGGCTAAAACATCCGGGTTGGCAGAATGTGCTAAAGCAGTGAGTAAAACAAACTTAGGGAGTAGGCTTCTAATGTTAACATGCATGAAACCAAGGCTTTTACGGTTACAGAAGTCAACAAATGAGAGCACCTGGGGAGTAGGAGTGGAGCTAGGCACTGCAGGTCCTGGATTAACCTCTACATCACCAGAGGAGCAGAGGAGAAGTAGGATAAGGGTACGGCTAAATGCTATACGAACTGGCCGTCTAGCACGTTTGGAACAGAGAGTAAAAGGAGCAGGTTTCTGGGCACGATAGCATAGAGTCAAGGCGTAATGTACAGACAAAGTTGAGGTAGGAAGAGAGTACATTGGAGGTAAACCTAGTCATTGAGTAATGATGAGAGAGATATAGTCTCTAGAGACGTTTAAACCAGGTGATGCCATCGCATATGTGGGAGGTGGAACAACATGGTTGGTTAAGGCATATTGAGCAGGGCTAGAGGCTCTACAGTGAAATAAGACAATCACTAACCAGAACAGTAATGGAAGAGGCATATTGATATTAGGGAGAGGCATGCATAGCCAAGTGATCAGTCGGCGATTCAGTCAGTTAGCAGGCGGGGCTAGCAAACTAGTATTTAGTAGACCGGGGCTAGCAAGTTAGCCTTTGGGGGACGTCGCGATGGGGGTAAGTCTGTTTTTGCCTCCTCGTGCGGTGACGTTGATAGACCAGTCATGGAATAAGTAGGGTTCCAAGTAGCAGAGGGGTCCAAGTCCAATTGGCAAAATGGGTATTGTGGTCCAAGAAACTGGCCGGTGGATCAGCTAACAGTCCAATATGCTATAGATAGCTAGCAGGCCGCGGTAAGCAGAATGGGCCTTCAGTCGTGAAGGGTCGGCGGGGTTCCGTGTCCCATACAGGCAGTAGAAGGGGTCCGGATATTGTAGCCGAGGAGTGGACTTCAGCAGTAGCCCAGGAGCCCTAGCCGGGAGATGGATCTAGCATGGGCCAGCCCCAGGCTAGTTGGTGCTTGCACCGGGATGGAAATGTTAGCCAGGAGTGGTCAACCTGGGTTGCGGTTAGCTAGCTGCGATGATCCAGATGAAAAGGTTCAGAGTTTTGCGGTAGGAATCCGGGGATATGGAGATAAAAATAGGCCCGGTTTGAAACGCGTTGTACGAACTGGCGAGAGCTTTCCGAGCTAAAGGTTAGCTGATGACCACTAGCAGTGGTTAGCTGACTGATAGCAGGTAGCTAGTTAGCTGGCTAGCTTCAGTTGAGGGATTCCAGTTCGGAGGTAAATAGAAATACTTTAGGAAGAAAACAAACAGATCCACACCACATTGGGTGAGGCGGGTCGCAGGAGAGGATTTTGAAGTTGAGGTTTAGGAAAAATATCAAAAAGAATGCGAAGAAAAAGATCTAAAAATATATATACATGGGACACAACAAGACAGAGACAAGGACGTCTGACTGCTTCGCCATCTTGGAATGAAAAGGTTTACTTGCCTGTCAGTGAACTTTAAAGTGCATTTTCAGTTGTATCTAAAATAGTTTATTTATGGTCTACAGTTTAGTATTTTCATAACCCTGGCCCTATAGTTAGATGGAGAACATTATGAGGTTTTCAAATATGTTTTCCTTATTTCTGTTGACCAAATATTTGAGTAGGAGGATTTTTTATGTGACGATCATCACGTGCCGGACTGAGAGCAGCAAATAGTTCACTTTTCTCTGTAACCTAATATTCTGTATGTCTATTATTTTAAGGAGCAACATTTCAATAGACTATTTAACAGTTTTTTTCTATACATTGATTTAGGCTAAATTCAAAATCAAATGTGAGTAGACTAGGGAAGGATGGAGTCTCCCATCTGCATTCCTGTGTCATTTCCAAACATTGTGATGTGTAGGTTAGTATTGCTGCTATGACAACACTGTAATGGGATGGAGAATATTTGGAGGTTTTCGTGGATCTGTTTGTTTTGTTTCAGTTGACCACATCTTTGAGATTAGAGGATTTTTATGTGGTGATTTCAGGATGCTAAATAGTAAGCGAGTGCTGTGTGTTAGACATATTTTGGTAGACAATGTCTATAACTCAGGTCTAACCCATTATAATAGCCTGATATAGTTTGTTCTACATATAATCCTTTAGGCTTACATCCTTCAGCCTATACAGCCTGAAATTGGTTTGGATGTGGGTTTGATAGAAAAAGTCATAAAAGTCATCCACTCCACAGCTGTGTAGGTTTACAGTCCTCCACTCCACAGCTGTGTAGGTCTACAGTCATCCACTCCACAGCTGTGTAGGTCTACAGTCATCCACTCCACAGCTGTGTAGGTCTACAGTCATCCACTCCACAGCTGTGTAGGTCTACAGTCATCCACTCCACAGCTGTGTAGGTCTACAGTCATCCACTCCACAGCTGTGTAGGTCTACAGTCATCCACTCCACAGCTGTGTAGTGTGCCCCTGTGGGACGTATATGTGGACAATCGCCAGACTCTGGAGAGGGAGCCCACACCCACTAAATGTCCTCCCGAGCGTATCAACGTTCCTACAGGGATAAGGGACCAGCTACTGACCCGGGCACACAGCTCTCATCGCTGGACATCAGGTATTTCTCGCACTACCCAATCCATCTCTGAGAAATACTGGTGGCCCACCCTGGCACAGGATGTCACTACCCAATCCATCTCTGAGAAATACTGGTGGCCCACCCTGGCACAGGATGTACTACCCAATCCATCTCTGAGAAGTACTGGTGGCCCACCCTGGCACAGGATGTCACTTGCTACGTCAACTCCTGTTCCGTATGTGCCCAAACCAATTCCCCCCGGAACGCTCAAGCAGGGAAACTCCTTCCCCTTCCTGTGCCTCAGTGTCCCAAGTCTTATCTATCCTCCCCTTCCCGTGCCTCAGTGTCCCTGGTCTTATCTATCCTCCCCTTCCTGTGCCCCAGTGTCCCTGGTTTCATCTATCCTCCCCTTCCTGTGCCTCAGCATCCCTGGTCTTATCTATCCATTGACTTTGTTACTGATCTCCCCTCCTCTGAATGGTTTCACCACCATGTCGTTTAATCCCTCTTTCTGGTCTCCCTACTGCTCTCCAGGTCGGTGATTTAGTTTAGTTTATTAATTTGACCATTTTAAAAAAACAAGCACACATACAACTTGAAAAAGCCATTCATGCACATTCATGAAATCATGGAGGATAACACACAATAAAGTCTGGGACTTATTTCCATTGTGGTCCTCTTGAGACTAGATGGCTAGACAAGATCGAACACAGTTAAACACAGTATGGCAGTGAAATAGTAAAACCAAAACAGAGAAGAAGAACATCTATCTCAGTTACATCATAGGGGTTATTCATATGGGCACAGAAGACATCATCTAGAAGCGAAGGAAACGCACACCTATTTAGGCGAGGTGCTGGCTAGCGGAGTGGAACACCTAGTTAGGCGAGGTGCTGGCTAGTGGAGTGGAACACCTATTTAGGAGAGGTGCTGGCTAGCGGAGTGGAACACCTATTTAGGCGAGGTGCTGGCTAGTGGAGTGGAACACCTGTTTAGGAGAGGTGCTGGCTAGCGGAGTGGAACACCTATTTAGGAGAGGTGCTGGCTAGCGGAGTGGAACACCTAGTTAGGCGAGGTGCTGGCTAGCGGAGTGTAACACTTAAAAAATAAAGGAGAGCAGCACTCTCTAGGAGCTCAAAATATTTATGTCCAATGTTTCAACAGACAAGCTGTCTTCTGCACGGTGGTTAATCACATGGCCTGATATCATTGGTTAATAACAGACCAGCTGTCTTCTGCAGGGTATAATGACAAACACTGCAGGGTGACCCATTTATATAGTGTCAAAAGAGACACACAGGTGTCTGTAATCATGGCCGGGTGTGGCCTGATATCATTGGTTAATTCTCATATTAAAATAGCATACAAAATACATAAATGGATAGCGTATACAATTTGGCTCCATAAGCCCACAAACATTTACAATAGCAAAAACACAACAATCACAAGAATGGCCTCAGATCAAAGTCTATGTTGAGACAGAAGGGAGCAAGGGTCTTTAAATTAAAGATCCAGGCAGCTTCTCGTTTTAACAATAAATTCTCGAGGTCACCCCGTCTCCTACAGAGGGTGACATGTTCGATGCCAATATAATGTAGAGACGAAATCGAGTGGTTTTCTTCCAAAAAGTGAGCCTCAACTGGGTAAGTCCAGTTTTTGCACCTAATGGTGCTACGGTCCTCCGAGATACGTACTTTTCATTCGCACTTTGTTTTACCCACATCATTCAAATCAAGTCAAAGTTTACCACAAGGACAAGTTATAAGATAAATAACTGCCTTAGTGGAGCACGTGATGACGCCTTTTATTGGGATCTGTTTCCCTGTTTGGGGGTGTTTGAAGGATCTACATTTATAAGTGCCATTGCATTGAGCACAGCCATTAAAATCAAATCAAATCAAATTTGATTTGTCACATACACATGGTTAGCAGATGTTAATGCGAGTGTAGCGAAATGCTTGTGCTTCTAGTTCCGACAATGCAGTAATAACCAACAAGTAATCTAACTAACAATTCCAAATCTACTGTCTTATACACAGTGTAAGGGGTAAAGAATATGTACATAAGGATATATGAATGAGTGATGGTACAGAGCAGCATAGGCAAAATACAGTAGCTGATATCGAGTACAGTATATACATATGAGATGAGTATGTAAACAAAGTGGCATAGTTAAAGTGGCTAGTGATACATGTATTACATAAGGATGCAGTCGATGATATAGTGTACAGTATATACGTATGCATATGAGATGAATAATGTAGGGTAAGTAAACATTATATAAGGTAGCATTGTTTAAAGTGGCTAGTGATATATTTACATCATTTCCCATCAATTCCCATTATTAAAGTGGCTGGAGTTGAGTCAGTGTCAGTGTGTTGGCAGCAGCCACTCAATGTTAGTGGTGGCTGTTTAACAGTCTGATGGCCTTGAGATAGAAGCTGTTTTTCAGTCTCTCGGTCCCAGCTTTGATGCACCTGTATTGACCTCGCCTTCTGGATGATAGCGGGGTGAACAGGCAGTGGCTCGGGTGGTTGATGTCCTTGATGATCTTTATGGCCTTCCTGTAACATCGGGTGGTGTAGGTGTCCTGGAGGGCAGGTAGTTTGCCCCGGTGATGCGTTGTGCAGACCTCACTACCCTCTGGAGAGCCTTACGGTTGAGGGCGGAGCAGTTGCCGTACCAGGCGGTGGTACAGCCCGCCAGGATGCTCTCGATTGTGCATCTGTAGAAGTTTGTGAGTGCTTTTGGTGACAAGCCGAATTTCTTCAGCCTCCTGAGGTTGAAGAGGCGCTGCTGCGCCTTCTTCACGATGCTGTCTGTGTGAGTGGACCAATTCAGTTTGTCTGTGATGTGTATGCCGAGGAACTTGAAACTTGCTACCCTCTCCACTACTGTTCCATCGATGTGGATAGGGGGTGTTCCCTCTGCTGTTTCCTGAAGTCCACAATCATCTCCTTAGTTTTGTTGACGTTGAGTGTAAGGTTATTTTCCTGACACCACACTCCGAGGGCCCTCACCTCCTCCCTGTAGGCCGTCTCGTCGTTGTTGGTAATCAAGCCTACCACTGTTGTGTCGTCCGCAAACTTGATGATTGAGTTGGAGGCGTGCGTGGCCACGCAGTCGTGGGTGAACAGGGAGTACAGGAGAGGGCTCAGAACGCACCCTTGTGGGGCCCCAGTGTTGAGGATCAGCGGGGAGGAGATGTTGTTGCCTACCATCACCACCTGGGGGCGGCCCGTCAGGAAGTCCAGTACCCAGTTGCACAGGGCGGGGTCGAGACCCAGGGTCTCGAGCTTGATGACGAGCTTGGAGGGTACTATGGTGTTGAATGCCGAGCTGTAGTCGATGAACAGCATTCTCATTACATTTGTAATTTCCATTCAGTAGGGGCGCAAATAGATGTTGTTCAGGAATATCTTGGGGTGGTAAATCAGAGTTTACCAGTTGATCTCTGAAGTTTCTGCCCTGCGAGAAAACGACCAAGGGAGGGTCCGAAAACACATTACCGAGATCATCGGATTTTAGGATGTGCCAATGTTTGTGAAAGATTCTCTTAATTTGTTCAGAGCACTTTGAATAGTGGGCAGTTAGAACGCAAGAATGCTTATTTTTGCGAGACTGACCATGAAAAAGGTCATGTCTCATTTGGTTTTGAATTTTCTCAATGGCAGTATTAATCTGACCATTTTTGTACCCCCTCTCCTTGAACTTTCCAAATTCTTTTGATTCGACAGAATTGTCTGTAGGGCAAACTGTTTTTCAAGGGAAGTGGGTGACAACTATCAGCCCTCAACAAACTGTTACGATCAGTAGGCTTCCTGTAAAGATCAGTGTATAGAACATTATCTTCACACAAGATCAGAAGATCAAGGAAACTGATTTGACGGGTGTCAGACTGCATAGTAAATGTCAGATGCTCAGAACAGGAGTTAAGAAAAGCATGGAATGCCTGGAGCTGTTTTGGATCACCCCTCCATAGAACACAAATATCATCAATATACCGTTTCCAAATAATGATGTGAGGCAAGAAAACATTTTGGAGAGGATTGAAAATGGACTGTTTCTCCATGTAACCCACATACAAATGAGAAAAGTTAGGAGCCACGGGGGATCCCATAGTAGTACCCTTTGTCTGAATAAAGAAATAATTTAGAAACATGAAGTATTTGTTTTTGAGTACTATTTCTACCAATGTTATAATGCATGCACTGGAAGGTAGTTCATTAGGGTCACGTTGCAGAACAAAATGTTCCATAGCTTCAATACTGCCCTCGTGTGGAATATTAGTGTATAACAACTCAACATCAAACATCAAACAAAGTATCAAGAGATTCAATAATAGAGATCATACTACTGGTGTCCTTTACAAAGGATGGGAGCTGTTCTGAGACCAAACTGCTGGCGTCCTTTAGGAGGGGAGCAGTTCTGAGACCATACTGCTGGTGTCCTTTAGGAGGGGAGCTGTTCTGAGATCATACTGCTGGTGTCCTTTACAAAGGAGGGGAGCTGTTCTGAGACCAGACTGCTGGTGTCCTTTAGGAGGGGAGCTGTTCTGAGACCATACTGCTGGTGTCCTTTAGGAGGGGAGCTGTTCTGAGACCATACTGCTGGTGTCCTTTAGGAGGGGAGCTGTTCTGAGACTGTAATGTTTATAGGGGAGGTGTTACTGTCTATATTCAGTCATATCCCTGTAATGTTTATAGGGGAGGTGTTGCCGTATATATTCAGAGCCATATCCCTGTAATGTTTATAGGGGAGGTGTTGCTGTATATATTCAGAGCCATATCCCTGTAATGTTTATAGGGGAGGTGTTGCTGTATATTCAGAGCCATATCCCTGTAATGTTTATAGGGGAGGTGTTGCTGTATATTCTGAGCCATATCCCTGTAATGTTTATAGGGGAGGTGTTGCTGTATATTCAGAGCCATATCCCTGTAATGTTTATAGGGGAGGTGTTGCTGTATATTCAGAGCCATATCCCTGTAATGTTTATAGGGGAGGTGTTGCTGTATATTCAGAGCCATATCCCTGTAATGTTTATAGGGGAGGTGTTGCTGTATATTCAGAGCCATATCCCTGTAATGTTTATAGGGGAGGTGTTGCTGTATATTCAGAGCCATATCCCTGTAATGCTTAGAGAAGATCTTATGTCAAGTGTTTTTGAAGTGTTGTGGTTGCAGGTTCACCTGCCTATTCTTTTTGAGTGTTACTATAGGCCACCAAGTACAAACAGTCAGTATCTACATAATATGTGTGAAATGCGTGATAGTGTATGCAATCTAAACAGAAAGGTCTACTTTCTTGGGAACCTGAATATTGACTAGTATTCATCAAACTGTCTGTTCTAGAGGAAGCTTCTCACTGTTACCAGTGCCTGTAATCTGGTTCAGATTATTAATCAACCTACCAGGGTGTTTACAATCACATTTTTTCTAATACTGGAGAACTTTGTTCAGTACCCATTTGATGCAGCAATATAGTGGCTAAATCCAGGAAAGACAAAGTTCCAAAAGCTTGGCCTAAAATAGTATAAAATAAAATCGAATTGTTCTTGTCACATGCGCCGATTACAACCTTACAGTGAAATGCTTACTTACAAGCCCTTAACAACAATGCTGTTTTAAGAACAATGTTTTTTTTAAAGTAAGAGATAAGAATAACAAATAATTAAAGAGCAGCAGTAGCAGCAACATTATGTACAAAACAAGTTACAAACAATGTGAAAAAATAAACAAAATAGCATGTTTGGTTAAGAGCAGATAAGATGGCAGTCCTCCCCTCCAGCGCCATCATAATCATGGAAGAGATCATACAAAAGGTTTAGCTGTGACTCTTATGTGGATGATGTTAAAAACATTTGTTGGGTCTGATGTGATTAATGAGGAGCATCCAGACGCTGCACTTGATGAATTTATGCAATTGCTTCTTCCAATTATTGATAAACATGCACCTGTTATTAAGAAATTGACTGATGAACTGTTAAGGCTCCATGGATTGATGAGGAATGTAAAAACTGTATGGTTGAAAGAGATGGGGCAAAAGGAGTGGCTGATACATCTGGATGCACATCTGACTGGCTGACTTACTGCGAACTGAACAATGATGTGACTAAACTCAAGAAGAAGAAGAAACTGTATTATGAAGCCAAGATCAATGATATAAATAATGATGGAGAAACATTTTGGAGTATTTTAAATGAAATTATGGGCAGAAAGACATTCAACTCCGTCTTTCATTGAATCAGATGGCTTATTTATCACAAAACTATTTTAATGATTACTTCATTGACAAAGTGGGCAAACTTACAGTGCCTTGCAAAAGTATTCATCCCCCTTGGCATTGTTCCTGTTTTGTTGAATTACATCCTGATATTTAAATAGAATTTTATTTGGATTTCATGTAATGGACACAAAATAGTCCAAACTGGTGAAGTGAAATGAAAAAAATTACTTGTTTCAAAAAATTCAAAAAAATAAAGGGAAAAGTGGTGTGTGTGTTTTCACCTCCTTTGATATGAAGCCCCTAAATAAGAACTGGTGCAACCAATTACCTTCAGAAGTCACATAAGTAGTTAGATAGCAAACATTTAAGTGTCACATGATCTGCCACATGATCTCAGTATATATATACACCTGTTCTGAAAGGCCACAGAGTCTGCAACACCACTAAGCAAGGGGCAGCACCAAGCAAGCGGCACCATGAAGACCAAGGAGCTCTCCAAGCAAGTCAGGGAAAAGTTGTGGAGAAGTACAGATCAGGGTTGGGTTATAAAAAAGATCAGAAACTTTGAACATCCCACGGAGCACCATTAAATACATTATAAAAAGAATTGAAAGAATATGGCACAACAACAAACCAACAACAAACCTGCCAAGAGAGGGCCAAGCACCAAAACTCACGGACCAGGCAAGGAGGGCATTTAATCAGAGAGGCAACAAAGAGACCAAAGATAACCCTGAAGAAGCTGCAAAGCTCCACAGCGAAGATTGGAGTATCTGTCCATAGGACCACTTTAAGCTGTACACTCCACAGAGCTGGGCTTTACCGAAGATTGGCCAGAAAAAAAGCATTGCTTAAAAACTTCTCAGGGACAGCCCTTTTTTTTCTTCAATTTTCATCTAAAATGACATATCCAAATCTAACTGCCTTTAGCTCAGGCCCTGAAGCAAGGATATGCTTATTCTTGGTACCATTTAAAAGGAAACACTGAAGTTTGTGGAAATGTGAATTGAATGTAGGAGAATATAACACAATAGATCTGGTAGAAAAAAATACAAAGACAAAACCAACTGTTTTTTTTCTGCCACCATCGTTGCAAAGGAAAGGTCTCAAATCATCACTCTGGTTGTAATACCGATGGTGTCCAAAAGTTGCAGACGTATAACTGTCTAGTTTGAGAAACAGAAACCTCATAAGTCCTCAACTGTCAGCTTCATTAAATAGTACCAGCAAAACATCAGTCTCAACGTCAACAGTGAAGAATCGACTCTGGGATGGTGGCCTTCTCAAACTAGACACTCTAATATACTTGTCCTCTTGCTCAGTTGTGCACCGGGGCCTCCCACTCCTCTTTCTATTCTGGTTATAGCCAGTTTGCGCTGTTCTGTGAAGGGAGTAGTGCACAGCGTTGTACAAGATCTTCAGTTTCTTGGCTACTTCTTGCATGGAATAGCCACCGTTTCTCAAAACAAGAATAGATTGACGAGTTTCAGAAGAAAGTCCTTTGTTTCTGGCCATTTTGAGCCTGTAATCGAACCCACAAATGCTGATGCTCCAGATACTCAACTAGTCTAAAGAAGGACAGATTTATTGTTTCTTTAATCAGCACAACAGTTTTCAGCTGCGCTAACATAATTGCAAAAGGGTTTTCTAATGATCAATTAGCCTTTTAAAATTATAAACTTGGATTAGCTAACACAACGTGCCATTGGAACACAGGAGTGATGGTTGCTGAAATATTCCATAAAAATCTGCCGTTTCCAGCTACAATAGTCATTGACAACATTAACAATGTCTACACTGTATTTCTGATAAATTTGATGTTATTTTAATGGACAAAAAAGGACATTTCTAAGTGACCCCATACTTTTGAACAATAGTGTATGTGTCAGCAACTACAGCTAATGAAGTCATTGAAACCCTTAACAATGACTTGCAGTCAGCTTCAGAATGGGTGGCCAGTAATAAACTGGTCCTGAACAACGTCCTGAACAACGTCCTGAACATCTCTAAAACTAAGAGCATTGCATTTGATACAAATCATAATCTATGTTCTGAATCTGGAATGGTGTTTTCTGTTGAACAAGTTGAGGAGACTAAATGACTCGGTGTTACCTTAGACTGTAAACTGTCATGGTCAATACATATACTGTAGATTCAATGGTTGTAAAAGACGGGGAGAGGTCTGTCTGTAATAAAGAGATGGGGAGAGGTCTGTCATAATAAAGAGATGGGGAGAGGTCTGTCATAATAAAGAGATGGGGAGAGGTCTGTCATAATAAAGAGATGGGGAGAGGTCTGTCCATAATTAATAGAGATGGGGAGAGGTCTGTCTGTAATAAAGAGATGGGGAGAGGTCTGTCTGTAATAAAGAGGTGGGGAGAGGTCTGTCATAATAAAGTGATGGGGAGAGGTCTGTCTGTAATAAAGAGGTGGGGAGAGGTCTGTCATAATAAAGAGATGGGGAGAGGTCTGTCATAATAAAGAGATAGGGAGAGGTCTGTCCGTAATAAAGATGGGGAGAGGTCTGTCTGTAATAAAGAGGTGGGGAGAGGTCTGTCATAATAAAGAGATGGGGAGAGGTCTGTCATAATAAAGAGATGGGGCGAGGTCTGTCCATAATAAAGAGATGGGGAGAGTTCTGTCATATTAAAGAGATGGGGAGAGGTCTATCTGTAATAAAGAGATGGGGAGAGGTCTGTCATAATAAAGAGATGGGGAGAGATCTGTCCATAATTAATAGAGATGGGGAGAGGTCTGTCATAATAAAGTGATGGGGAGAGGTCTGTCTGTAATAAAGAGGTGGGGAGAGGTCTGTCATAATAAAGAGATGGGGAGAGGTCTGTCATAATAAAGAGATAGGGAGAGGTCTGTCATAATAAAGAGATTGGGAGAGGTCTGTCCGTAGTAAAGAGATGGGGAGAGGTCTGTCATAATAAAGAGATGGGGAGAGGTCTGTCCGTAGTAAAGAGATGGGGAGAGGTCTATCTGTAATAAAAAGATGGGGAGAGGTCTGTCATAATAAAGAGATGGGGAGAGGTCTGTCATAATAAAGAGATGGGGAGAGGTCTGTCCGTAATAAAGAGATGGGGAGAGGTCTGTCATAATAAAGAGATGGGGAGAGGTCTGTCATAATAAAGAGATAGGGAGAGGTCTGTCCATAATAAAGAGATGCGGAGAGGTCTGTCCATAATAAAGAGATGGGGAGAGGTCTGTCCGTAATAAAGAGATGGGGAGAGGTCTATCTGTAATAAAGAGATGGGGAGAGGTATGTCTGTAATAAAGAGATGGGGAGAGGTCTGTCTGTAATAAAGAGATGGGGAGAGGTATGTCCATAATAAAGAGATGGGGAGAGGTCTGTCCGTAATAAAGAGATGGGGAGAGATCTGTCATATTAAAGATATGGGGAGAGGTCTGTCATAATAAAGAGATAGGGAGAGGTCTGTCCGTAGTAAAGAGATGGGGAGAGGTCTGTCATAATAAAGAGATGGGGAGAGGTCTGTCTGTAATAAAGAGATGGGGAGAGGTCTGTCATAATAAAGAGATGGGGAGAGGTCTGTCTGTAATAAAGAGATGGGGAGAGGTCTGTCATAATAAAGAGATGGGGAGAGGTCTGTCTGTAATAAAGAGATGGGGAGAGGTCTGTCATAATAAAGAGATGGGGAGAGGTCTGTCTAATAAAGAGATGGGGAGAGGTCTGTCCGTAGTAAAGATGGGGAGAGGTCTGTCATAATAAAGAGATGGGGAGAGGTCTGTCATAATAAAGAGATGGGGAGAGGTCTGTCCGTAATAAAGAGATGGGGAGAGGTCTGTCATAATAAAGAGATGGGGAGAGGTCTGTCATAATAAAGAGATAGGGAGAGGTCTGTCCGTAATAAAGATGGGGAGAGGTCTGTCTGTAATAAAGAGGTGGGGAGAGGTCTGTCATAATAAAGAGATGGGGAGAGGTCTGTCCGTAGTAAAGAGATGGGGAGAGGTCTATCTGTAATAAAGAGATGGGGAGAGGTATGTCCATAATAAAGAGATGGGGAGAGGTCTGTCATATTAAAGAGATGGGGAGAGGTCTGTCATATTAAAGAGATGGGGAGAGGTCTGTCATAATAAAGAGATAGGGAGAGGTCTGTCATAATAAAGAGATGGGGAGAGGTCTGTCATAATAAAGAGATGGGGAGAGATCTGTCCATAATAAAGAGATGAGGAGAGGTCTGTCTGTAATAAAGAGATGGGTAGAGGTCTGTCCATAATAAAGAGATGGGGAGAGGTCTGTCATAATAAAGAGATGGGGAGAGGTCTGTCTAATAAAGAGATGGGGAGAGGTCTGTCTGTAGTAAAGAGATGGGGAGAGGTCTGTCTGTAATAAAGAGATGGGGAGAGGTCTGTCATAATAAAGAGATGGGGAGAGATCTGTCCATAATAAAGAGATGAGGAGAGGTCTGTCTGTAATAAAGAGATGGGGAGAGGTCTGTCCATAATAAAGAGATGGGGAGAGGTCTGTCATAATAAAGAGATGGGGAGAGGTCTGTCTGTAATAAAGATGGGGAGAGGTCTGTCATAATAAAGAGATGGGGAGAGGTCTGTCATAATAAAGAGATGGGGAGAGGTCTGTCATAATAAAGAGATGGGGAGAGGTCTGTCTGTAATAAAGAGATGGGGAGAGGTCTGTCATAATAAAGAGATGGGGAGAGGTCTGTCTGTAATAAAGAGATGGGGAGAGGTCTGTCTGTAATAAAGAGATGGGGAGAGGTCTGTCATAATAAAGAGACTATCTGCTTTTTGGACACCACACTCCTTTAGTTTTTGTCTTATCTTGATTATTTTTGAGAGGTCAAGTGCAGCAAAGAAAGACCTAGTTAAGCTGCAGCCCAGAACAGAGCGACATGTTTTGCTCTCATTGTAATCAGAGGGCTGATATTAATACTATGCTGCCAGTGTCTCTTGGCTAAGAGTTGAGGAGAGACTGACTGCATCACTTCTTCTTTTTATAAGAAACATTCATGTGTTGAAAATACCAAATTGTTTTCACAGTCAACTTACACACAGCTCTGACACACACTGTCACCAAACATGCCACCAGGGGTCTTTTCATAACCATCAAATCCAGAACAATTTCAAGAAAGCATACAGTATCATATAGAACCATTATTGCATGGAAAACCCTTCCATCTTATATTTCTCAAATGAACAGCAAACCTGGTTTCAAAAAACAGATAAAGCCACAACTCACACCTCTCCCCTTTTGACCTAGATGTTTTGTGTGTATCTATTGATATGTAGGCAATGCGTCCTATTTTTTAAATTATGTATTATGTCTGTCCTTGAGCTGTTCTTGTCTATTTATTTAAAAAATATATATTTCACTTTTATTTAACAAGGTAGGCTAGTTGAGAACAAGTTCTCATTTACAACTGCGACCTGGCCAAGATAAAGCACAGCAGTTCGACACATACAGTAACACAGAGTTACACATGGAATAAACAAAACATACAGTCAATAATACAGTAGAAAAAATACAAATCTATATGCAGTGTGTGCAAATGAGGTAAGATAAGGGAGGTAAGGCAATACATAGGCAAAGTAATTACAATATAGCAATTAGACACTGGAATGGTAGATGTACAGAAGATTAATGTGCAAGCACTGGGGTGCAAAGGAGCAAGATAAATAAATAAATACAGTATGGGGATGAGGTAGTTGGATGGGCTGTTTACAGATGGGCTATGTACAGGTACAGTGATCTGTGAGCTGCTCTGACAGCTGGTGCTTAAAGCTAGTGATGGAGATATGGGTCTCCAGCTTCATTGATTTTTGCAGTTCGTTCCAGTCATTGGCAGCAGAGAACTGGAAGGAAAGGCGGCCAGAGGAGGAATAGGCTTTGGGGATGACCAGTGAAATATATCTGCTGGAGCACGTGCTACGGGTGGGCGCTGCTATGGTGACCAGTGAGCTGAGATTAGGCGGGGCTTTACCTAGCAAAGACTTGTAGATGACCTGGAGCCAGTGGGTTTGGCGACGAGAATGAAGCGAGGGCCAGCCAACGACAGTGTACAGGTCGCAGTGGTGGGTAATATATGGGGCTTTGGTGACAAAACAGATGACACTGTGATAGACTGCATCCAAATCGTTGAGTAGAGTGTTGGAGGCTATTTTCTAGATGACATCGCCGAAGTCGAGGATCGGTAGGATGGTCAGTTTTACGAGGGTATGTTTGGCAGCATGAGTGAGGGAGGTTTTGTTGTGAAATAGGAAGCCGATTCTAGATTTAATTTTGGATTGGAGATGCTTAATGTGAGTCTGGAAGGAGATTTTACAGTGCAGGGCGCGTAATTCAAAACAACAAAAATCTCATAATTAAAATTCCTCAAGCATACAAGTATTTTACACCATTTTTAAGATACAATTCTCGTTAATCCAGCCACAGTGTCTGATTTCAAAAATGCTTTACAGCACCAACTCACAGAAAAACACAGCCATTTTTCCTGCCAAAGAGAGGAGTCACAAAAAGCACAAATAGAGATAAAATTAATCACTAACCTTTGATGATCTTCATCAGATGACACTCATAGGACTTCATGTTACACAATACATGTATGTTTTGTTCGATAAAGTGCATATTTATATAAAAAAATCGAATTTTACATTGGCGCGTTACCAATGTTGTTCACTAGTTCTAATGATAGTTCCAATGATATGCCTACAAATACGTCACAATGCTGCAGACACCTTGGGGAAACGACAGAAAGTGTAGGCTCATTCCTTGCGCATTCACAGCCATATAAGGAGACATTGGAACACAGCGCCTCCAAAATCTGGGGCATTTCCTGTTTGAAATGTCATCTTGGTTTCGCCTGTAGCATCAGTTCTGTGGCACTCACAGATAATATCTTTGCGGTTTTGGAAACGTCAGAGTGTTTTCTTTCCAAAGCTGTCAATTATATGCATAGTCGAGCATCTTTTCGTGACAAAATATCTTGTTTAAAACGGGAACGTTTTTCATCCAAAAATGAAATACTGCCCCCAGAGGTTCAAGAGGTTAATGCAACCGCTGTGTCAGATTTCAAAAAAACTTTACGGAAAAAGCAAACCATGCTATAATTTGAGTACAGCGTTCAGACAACAAAGCAGCCAAAAAGATATCGGCCATATTGTGTAGTCAACATTAGTCAGAAATACCATTATAAATATTCACTTACCTTTGATGATCTACATCAGAATGCACTCCCAGGAATCCCAGATCCACGATAAATGTTTGATTTGTTCGATAATGTCCATCATTTATGTCCAAATAGCTTATTTTGTTAGCACGTTTGGTAAACAAATCCAAACGCGCGGTCAGGTCCAGCCGAACGTCGGACGAAAAGTTCAAAAAGTGATATTACAGGTTGTAGAAACTTGTCAAACTAAGTATAGAATCAATCTTTAGGATGTTTTTATCATAAATCTTCAATAATGTTCCAACCGGAGAATTCCTATGTCTATAGAACAGCAATGGAACGAGAGCTAACTCTCTCGTGAACGCGCCTCAGAGCCTGTGGCACTCTGTTGACATCTAGTGGAAGCCGTAAGAAGTGCAATATGACCCCATTTACACTGTATATTGAAATGGCAAAGAGTTGAAAAACTACAAACCTCAGATTTCCCACTTCCTGGTTGGATTTTTCTCAGGTTTTCGCCTGAGTTCTGTTGTACTCACAGACATCATTCAAACAGTTTTAGAAACTTCAGAGTGTTTTCTATCCAATTCTACTATTAATATGCGAATATATAATATTCGCATCTGGGACAAAGTAGCAGGCAGTTTACTCTGGGCACCTTATTCATCAAAGCTACTCAATACTGCCCCCCTGTCACCAAGAAGTTAACACAGTGTCCAAAGAAGGGCCAGATGTATACAGAATGGTGTCGTCTGCGTAGAGGTGGATCAGAAAATCACCAGCAGCAAGAGCGACATCATTGATGTATGCAGAGAAGAGAGTTGGCCCGAGAATTGAACCCTGTGGCACCCCCATAGAGACTGCAAGAGGTCCGGACATTAATGTTTAATGTTTAATATTACAAATCAAATCAAATTTTATTTAATGTTAATGTTCTGTATTATGTAATGTTTCATGTTTTGTGTGGACCCCAGGAAGAGTAGCTGCTGCTTTCGCAAAAGCTAATTGGTGCCACGCCCTGACCTTAGTATTCTTTGTTTTCTTTATTATTTTGGTTAGGTCAGGGTGTGACATGGGTGATGTATGTGTTTTTGTACGGTCTAGGGGTTTTGTATATTTATGGGGTTGTTTACTATCTATGTGTTTATGTATGTCTATGGTTGCCTAGATTGGTTCTCAATTAGAGGCAGCTGTTTATCGTTGTCTCTGATTGGGAACCATATTTAGGCAGCCATCTTCTTTGGGTATTTCGTGGGTTATGATCTATGTGTTAGTTGCCTGTGTCAGCACTATATTTATAGCTTCACGTTTGTTTTGTTGTTTTTGTAGTTTGTGTAGTGCTTCTTCGTAGTCATTAAAATAAGATGTATTCATCTCACGCTGCGCCTTGTTCTCCCCCATTCAACTAACGTGACAGAATAACCCACCGTAAAGGACCAAGCAGCGTGATAAGGAGGAACAGCGCTTTGGGGAAGAATGGACCCGGGAGAAGGATGAGTGTAACAACCTGGGAGGAGATAGAGAGGTGGTCGATCGATCCAGAGGGAGTGCCAGTGCCCGCCTGGGATTCTATGGAACAGTGCGAGGAGGGATACAGGAAAATGGAGGCTAGCACGGAAGCCCGAGAGGCAGCCCCAATAAAAAAAAAATGGGGGGCGGCACACGAGGAGATTGGCTAAATCGGGTAGGAGACCTGAGCCAACTGCTCGTGCTTACCGTGGGGAGCGTGTAACTGGTCAGGCACCGTGTTATGCAGAGATGCGCACGGTGTCTCCAGTGCACATTTCTAGCCCGGTGCGCTATATTCCAGCTACTCGCACTCGCCCTGAGGTGCGTGCATGCACCGGGCCTAGAGTGCGCCTCCGCAGTCCAGTACGCCCTGTTCCTCTCCCCGCACTCGCCCTGAGGTGCGTGTCCTCGGCTCAGTACCACCAATACCGGCACCAGGCCTACAGTGCGCCTCGTGACAATTGGGATCCTAATAAAATACCAAATCAGCTTGTTGATATGCTACACCTGTCAGGTGGATGGATTACCTTGGCAAAGGAAAAATGCTCACTAATAGGGATGTAAACAAAGTTTTGCACAAAATTTGAGAGAGATCAGCTTTTTGAGTGTATGAAACACTTCTGGGATCTTTATTTTCTGCTCATTAAACATGGGAACAAAACTTTACATGTTGACTTCATATTTTTGTTCAGTATAGTTATTTTGGATCTTTGGAGGAGTGGGAGGGGTGGGGCTTAGCTACTGTTTTCTATTTATTTGTACCTTTATTTAACTAGGCAAGTCAGTTAAGAACACATTCTTATTTTCAATGACGGCCTAGGAACAGTGGGTTAACTGCCTGTTCAGGGGCAGAACGACAGATTTGTACCTTGTCAGCTCGGGGTTTAAACTTGCAACCTTCCGGTTACGAGTCCAACGCTCTAACCACTAGGCTACGCTGCCGCCCCAATAGGGTATTAGAGGGGTGCGGCTTAGCTACTGTACAATAGGGTATTAGAGGGGTGGAGCTTAGCTACTGTGCAATAGGGTATTAGAGGGGCGGAGCTTAGCTACTGTGCAATAGGGTATTAGAGGGGTGGAGCTTAGCTACTGTACAATAGGGTATTAGAGGGGTGGAGCTTAGCTACTGTACAATAGGGTATTAGAGGGATGGAGCTTAGCTACTGTACAATAGGGTATTAGAGGGGTGGAGCTTAGCTACTGTACAATAGGGTATTGGAGAGGTGGGGCTTAGCTACTGTACAATAGGGCAGTGGCTCGGGTGGTTGATGTCCTTGATGATCTTTATGGCCTTCCTGTAACATCGGGTGGTGTAGGTGTCCTGGAGGGCAGGTAGTTTGCCCCCGGTGATGCGTTGTGCAGACCTCACTACCCTCTGGAGAGCCTTGCGGAGCAGTTGCCGTACCAGGCGGTGATACAGCCCGCCAGGATGCTCTCGATTGTGCATCTGTAGAAGTTTGTGAGTGCTTTTGGTGACAAGCCGAATTTCTTCAGCCTCCTGAGGTTGAAGAGGCGCTGCTGCGCCTTCTTCACGATGCTGTCTGTGTGAGTGGACCAATTCAGTTTGTCTGTGATGTGTATGCCGAGGAACTTAAAACTTGCTACCCTCTCCACTACTGTTCCATCGATGTGGATAGGGGGTGTTCCCTCTGCTGTTTCCTGAAGTCCACAATCATCTCCTTAGTTTTGTTGACGTTGAGTGTGAGGTTATTTTCCTGACACCACACTCTGAGGGCCCTCACCTCCTCCCTGTAGGCCGTCTCGTCGTTGTTGGTAATCAAGCCTACCACTGTTGTGTCGTCCGCAAACTTGATGATTGAGTTGGAGGCGTGCGTGGCCACGCAGTCGTGGGTGAACAGGGAGTACAGGAGAGGGCTCAGAACGCACCCTTGTGGGGCCCCAGTGTTGAGGATCAGCGGGGAGGAGATGTTGTTGCCTACCCTCACCACCTGGGGGCGGCCCGTCAGGAAGTCCAGTACCCAGTTGCACAGGGCGGGGTCGAGACCCAGGGTCTCGAGCTTGATGACGAGCTTGGAGGGTACTATGGTGTTGAATGCCGAGCTGTAGTCGATGAACAGCATTCTCACATAGGTATTCCTCTTGTCCAGATGGGTTAGGGCAGTGTGCAGTGTGGTTGAGATTGCATCATCTGTGGACCTATTTGGGCAGTAAGCAAATTGGAGTGGGTCTAGGGTGTCAGGTAGGGTGGAGGTGATATGGTCCTTGACTAGTCTCTCAAAGCACTTCATGATGACGGATGTGAGTGCTACGGGGCGGTAGTCGTTTAGCTCAGTTACCTTAGCTTTCTTGGGAACAGGAACAATGGTGGCCCTCTTGAAGCATGTGGGAACAGCAGACTGGTATAGGGATTGATTGAATATGTCCGTAAACACACCGGCCAGCTGGTCTGCGCATGCTCTGAGGGCGCGGCTGGGGATGCCGTCTGGGCCTGCAGCCTTGCGAGGGTTAACACTTTTAAATGTCTTACTCACCTCGGCTGCAGTGAAGGAGAGACCGCATGTTTTCATTGCAGGCCGTGTCAGTGGCACTGTATTGTCCTCAAAGCGGGCAAAAAGTTATTTAGTCTGCCTGGGAGCAAGACATCCTGGTCCGTGACTGGGCTGGATTTCTTCCTGTAGTCCGTGATTGACTGTAGACCCTGCCACATGCCTCTTGTGTCTGAGCCGTTGAATTGAGATTCTACTTTGGCTCTGTACTGACGCTTAGCTTGTTTGATAGCCTTGCGGAGGGAATAGCTGCACTGTTTGTATTCAGTCATGTTACCAGACACCTTGCCCTGATTAAAAGCAGTGGTTCGCGCTTTCAGTTTCACACGAATGCTGCCATCAATCCACGGTTTCTGGTTAGGGAATGTTTTAATCGTTGCTGTGGGAACGACATCTTCAACGCACGTTCTAATGAACTCGCACACCGAATCAGCGTATTCGTCAATATTGTTATCTGACGCAATACGAAACATCTCCCAGTCCACGTGATGGAAGCAGTCTTGGAGTGTGGAGTCAGCTTGGTCGGACCAGCGTTGGACAGACCTCAGCGTGGGAGCTTCTTGTTTTAGTTTCTGTCTGTAGGCAGGGATCAACAAAATGGAGTCGTGGTCAGCTTTTCCGAAAGGGGGGCGGGGCAGGGCCTTATATGCGTCGCGGAAGTTAGAGTAACAATGATCCAAGGTCTTTCCACCCCTGGTTGCGCAATCGATATGCTGATAAAATTTAGGGAGTCTTGTTTTCAGATTAGCCTTGTTAAAATCCCCAGCTACAATGAATGCAGCCTCCGGATAAATTGTTTCCAGTTTGCAGAGAGTTAAATAAAGTTCGTTCAGAGCCATCGATGTGTCTGCTTGGGGGGGGATATATACGGCTGTGATTATAATCGAAGAGAATTCTCTTGGTAGATAATGCAGTCTACATTTGATTGTGAGGAATTCTAAATCAGGTGAACAGAAGGGTATTGGAGGGGTGGGGCTTAGCTACAGTACAATAGGGTATTGGAGGGGTGGGGCTTAGCTACTGTACAAAAGCGTATTGGAGGAGTGGGGCTTAGCTACAGTACAATAGGGTATTGGAGGGGTGGGGCTTAGCTACAGTACAATAGGGTATTGGAGGGGTGGGGCTTAGCTACTGTACAATAGGGTATTGGAGGGGTGGGGCTTAGCTACTGTACAATAGGGTATTGGAGAAGAATGTGTCTTATTATTGATCTTTACATGAATGGGTGTAACATGGATCTATGATAATAATGTTAACAGACTATTATAGTGTAGAACTCAATTTCCCATGGTCCCCTTGTTGCCTTCTGCAGTGATGTGGGGTGTGGTTGAATGAGGTAATTAGTGTGTGTGTTGGTATGTGTGTGTGTGTCTGTGTGTGTGTGTGTGTGTGTGTGTGCGAGTGTTCTCGTCCATCCCAGAGCTAGCTCTCAGTAGCACACATAGTATCTCCGCTCTGCAGCTCCAGACATGAGGAACAAGGATTATGGTAAAACTGTTGAAGAGTGTTTTGATTTACCGGGACGTGTGAAGGCGGAGCTTGCTTTGTTACGGATTGAACCCCCTACCGACTGACAGAATGCACCGGCAACGGAACCGTCACCCAGGCGCGGTGAGAGCTCGTGATTAGGCTATTTATCTCTGTACTGAGCGTCAGCTATGCTGATTACGGAGCTAATACCACCGGTTAACGCGATCCATTCTGTGGATTAAATCATTACTGTTGCCGGTGAGAATCACACGGATGGATTGGATTAAAAATGAGAGTAAGAAATATCATATAATAATCGATATGAGAAGGCCTGGGTGCCAGAGAGATTCTAGTTGAAAACAGACAGAGAGAATTTGAGAAAATACATAAATAAATGTGTTTTAACTGAGAGACCAGCGACAGGTTATGATTATTAATATTACTAATATGATTAATTAACCGGCTAATGTAAACAGGCTAAATTAAGGTTAGGCCTTTTTGGTATACAGGTTAATTTTCCCCACTAGGTCTGTAAACAAGGAAGGACTTGAATAAGGCCTGTTGTAACATTATAGCCTGCCCGTTACTGTAGTCATATAGGGTTAGACTGAATTACTGTAGTCATATAGGGTTAGACTGAATTACTGTAGTCATATAGGGTTAGACTGAATTACTGTAGTCATATAGGGTTAGACTGAATTACTGTAGTCATATAGGGTTAGACTGAATTACTGTAGTCATATAGGGTTAGACTGAATTACTGTAGTCATATAGGGTTAGGGTTAGACTGAATTACTGTAGTCATATAGGGTTAGGGTTAGACTGAATTACTGTAGTCATATAGGGTTAGGGTTAGACTGAATTACTGTAGTAATATAGGGTTAGACTGAATTACTGTAGTCATATAGGGTTAGGGTTAGACTGAATTACTGTAGTCATATAGGGTTAGGGTTAGACTGAATTACTGTAGTCATATAGGGTTAGACTGAATTACTGTAGTCATATAGGGTTAGGGTTAGACTGAATTACTGTAGTCATATAGGGTTAGGGTTAGACTGAATTACTGTAGCATGACTAATGGTGGATTACTTCATTTTACTGTTGGACTACAGAAATAACCAGTCAGTTAATTAGTAATAATATGATAATAACATAGTAACTGCTCGAGGCCTGTGAATTTGTTTAATTTGCACCAATTGGCACCATTCTGTTGAAGGCAGTACCAGAAGACATAGCTACCCACTGATACAGTAACAGATCAGTTATCCCGGTCAGATCAATACCTGATCAATACAAAGGAAACAGAATCCAGTAAGGAGAAAGATATATGACATAATTGTAGATATTAATATAGTAATAGATAATAACTCATAGTCCTGACAGTAGTAGATAATAACTCATAGTCCTGACAGTAGTAGATAATAACTCATAGTCCTGACAGTAGTAGATACTAACTCATAGTCCTGATGTCTAAGGTGAAGAGTAGTGAGACGGTAAAGGTAGTAATCCGCTGTCGCCCGTTAAACCGGAAAGAGGAGGCGGCAGCGGCTGGTGTTACCCGGACACCGGGAGGAGTGGGCGGGATCGTAGAAATGGACATGCGTCTGGGTCAGGTGGTCTTATGGAACCCTCACGGTCTGCCCGGCGAGCCGGGTAAGACGTTTACGTTCGACTCTGTGTACGACCCCTCGTCTAAACAGCGTGATCTTTATGATGAGACGGTGCGGCCGCTGATCGATTCCGTCCTAGACGGGTTTAACGGAACCATCTTCGCCTACGGCCAAACGGGTACCGGGAAGACCTACACCATGCAGGGGGTGTGGCTAGAGCCAGAGAGGCGGGGCGTCATCCCCAACGCCTTCGAACACGTCTTCACCCAGATCTCCCGCTCCTCCGCCGACCGCCAGTACCTGGTCAGAGCCTCTTACCTGGAGATCTACCGAGAGGAGATCAGGGATCTATTGGATCCCAACATGCACGCACCTCATGTCCCCAACGTGCACACTCACACCCACCGCACCCTGGAGCTGAGAGAGAGCCCGGAGAGCGGGGTGTATGTGCGTGACCTGACGTCGTGCGTGTGTAAGAGCGTGAAGGAGATACAGGAGCTGATGAACTTAGGGAACCAGGTGCGCTCGGTGGGAGCGACAGACATGAACGAACACTCTTCCCGTTCCCATACCCTGTTCCTCATCACGGTGGAGTGTTCCCTGCCGGGGCCAGATGGACGGCAGCACATCAGGGTTGGCCGGCTCAACCTGGTTGACCTGGCGGGCAGCGAGCGGCAGGCCAAGACGGGCGTCCACGGAGAACGCCTGAAAGAAGCTGCCAAGATCAACCTGTCTCTGTCCGCACTAGGCAACGTGATCTCAGCACTGGCAGACGGGCGTAGCGGCCACGTTCCGTACCGGGACTCCAAATTGACACGGTTATTACAGGACTCCCTGGGGGGCAACGCCAAGACGGTGATGGTGGCTACGCTAGGCCCCGCCCCCCAACACTACGAGGAGACCCTCACGACGCTTCGCTACGCTAACAGAGCTAAAAACATCCAGAACCAGCCAAGAGTTAACGAAGACCCTAAAGACGCCCTGCTCAGAGAGTTCCAGAAGGAGATCGCATGGCTCCGCGCACAGCTCAGCCACAGGGAAGGGAGGGGCAAACACAGGAAGGAGGAAGGGGAGGAGGGCTGGGACGGAGAAGGGGATGAGGAGGGAGAAGAGAAGGTGGAGAAGGAGAGGATGCTGCAGGAGGGGAGGCTTGAAGAGGAGAAGGAGGCCATCAGAGAAGACGGATCACTATTGGCTGAGGAGAAGCAGAGGCTTTTGGGAGAGAAGGAGAGGATGATGGGAGATCTGAAGAAGGAGTGGGACGCCACCGAGCAGCTCACTGCCAAGTACAAGGTACCGCACGCACGCACGCACACACACACACACACACACACACACACACACACACACACACACACACACACACACACACACACACACACACACACACACACACACACACACACACACACACACACGCACACGGTGTTGTGTCAGCGTAATCCCAGTGTGTCAGATTTAAGGCTGGTGGTTAATCTGATGATCTGGAGATTAGGTCACTTCAACACTCCCCACTACACCCCAATTACTACACTGTTTGTTCTGAACCTAATTACTACACAGTCTTTGTTCTGAACCTAACCCTAATTACTACACAGTCTTTGTTCTGAACCTAACCCTAATTACTACACAGTCTTTGTTCTGAACCTAACCCTAATTACTACACAGGCTTTGTTCTGAACCCTAATTATATCCAAGATGGCGTGTCCCGTGTCAGTAATTGTTTTCCTAGTTTTTTCCCCATATATATGTCATATATATTTAAATCCCAATTTCCATCTATGGACTGAATATACTCTCCTGCATCCCGCCTCACCCAATGTGGTACGGATCTGCTATTTTTATACTTCAGAACCCCCATTAGAAGCAACACAGTTAATGTGAGTCTGGAAGGAGAGTTTACAGTCTATCCAGACACCTAGGTATTTGTAGTTGTCCACATATTCTAAGTCAGAACCGTCCAGAGTAGTGATGCTAAACGGGCGGGTGGGTGCGAGCAGCGATTGGTTAAAGAGCATGCATTTAGTTTTACGAGCATTTAAAAGCAGTTGGAGGCCACGGAAGGAGTGTTGTATGGCATTGAAGCTCGTTTGGAGGTTTGTTAACACAGTGTCCAAAGAAGGGCCGGAAGTATACAGAATAGTGTCGTCTGCGTAGAGGTGGATCAGAGAATCACTAGCAGCAAGAGTGACATCATTGATATATACAGAGAAAAGAGTCAGCCCGAGAATTGAACCTTGTGGCACCCCCATAGAGACTGCTAGAGGTCTGGACAACAGGCCCTCCGATTTGACACACTGAACTCTATCTGAGAAGTAGTTGGTGAACCAGGCGAGGCAGTCATTTGAGAAACCAAGGCTATTGAGTCTGCCGATAAGGATGTGGTGATTGACAGAGTCGAAAGCCTTGGCCAGGTTGATGAAGATGGCTGCACAGTAATGTCTTTTATCGATGGCGGTTATGATATCGTTTAGGACCTTGAGCGCGGCTGAGGTGCACCTATGACCAGCTTGGAAACCAGATTGCAGAGTGGATAAGGTAAAGTGCGATTTGAAATGGTCGGGAATCTGAAAGGCAGGGCAGGATAAATATAGGTCTGTAACAGTTTGGGCCTAGAGTGTCTCCCCTTTGAAGAGGGGGAGCTTTCCAATCTTTGACGATCTCAGACGATACGAAAGAGAGGTTGAACAAGCTAGTAATAGGGGTTGCAACTATTTCGGCAGATCATTTTAGAAAGAGAGGGTCCAGATTGTCTAGCCCGACTGATTTGTAGGTGTCCAGATTTTGCAACTCTTTCAGAACATCAGCTGTCTGAATATGGGTGAAGGAGAAGAGGGGGGGAATGAGCCAGTTTCTGTCGGGGGTACAGAGCTGTTGGCTGGGGTAGCCAGGTGGAAAGCATGGCCAGCTGTAGAAAGATGCTTTTTGAAATGATTGATTATCGTAGATTTATGTATCCGAGTGCAGGGTTTCCTAGCCTCAGTGCAGTGGGCAGCTGGGAGGAGGTGCTCTTATTCTCCATGGACTTTACAGTGTCCCAAAACCTTTAGGAATTAGTGCTACAAGATGCAAATTTCTGTTTGAAAAAGCTAGCCTTAGCTTTCCTAACTGACTGTGTATATTGGTTCCTGAAAAGTTGCATATTGCGGGGACTATTCGATGTGAATGCAGAACGCCACAGGATGTTTTTGTGCTGGTCAAGTCAGGCCTGGAGTGAACCAAGGACTATATCTATTCCTAGTTCTAAATTTTTTGAATGGGGCATGCTTATTTAAGATGGTTAGGAAGGCACTTTTAAAGAAAGACCAGGCATCATCTACTGACGGGATGAGGTCAATATCCTTCCAGGATACCCCGGACAGGTCGATTAGAAAGGCCTGCTCCCTGGAGTGTTTAATAAGGGAGCATTTGACAGTGATGAGGGTTGGTCGTTTGATCGCTGAGATCCTGGTTGAAGACAGCAGAGGTGTATTTAGAGGGCAAGTTGGCTAGGATGACATCTATGAGGGTGCCCATGTTTATGGATTTAGGGTTGTACCTGGTAGATTCAGTTCGAACTCTGAAGATAGATGGGGGGCAATCAATTCACATATGGTGTCCAGGGCACAGCTGGGGGCTAAGGGAGGTCATGAACAAGCGGCAATGGTGAGAGACTTATTTCTGGAAAGGTGTAATGGTCCAGAGCTTGCAGTAGGAATCCGGAGATGTGGTAGAGAAAAGCAGTCCGATATGCTCTGGGTTGATATCGTGCTGTGCAGACTGGCAGGTATTGACCAAGCTGAGGCTGGCTGGTGTCCAAGATAATGGTGATGACCGCTAGCAGTGGCTAACTGGCTACTAGCTAGTTAACCTGTCTGGATAGGTATAATCCTTAACCCTTAACCTGTCTGGATAGGTATAATCCTTAACCCTTAACCTGTCTGGATAGGTATAACCCTTAACCCTTAACCTGTCTGGATAGGTATAACCCTTAACCTGTCTGGATAGGTATAACCCTTAACCTGTCTGGATAGGTATAACCCTTAACCTGTCTGGATAGGTATAACCCTTAACCCTTAAACTGTCTGGATAGGTATAACCCTTAACTCTTAACCTGTCTGGATAGGTATAACCCTTAACCTGTCTGGATAGGTATAATCCTTAACCCTTAACCTGTCTGGATAGGTATAACCCTTAACCCTTAACCTGTCTGGATAGGTATAACCCTTAACCTGTCTGGATAGGTATAATCCTTAACCTGTCTGGATAGGTGTAACCCTTAACCCTTAACCTGTCTGGATAGGTATAACCCTTAACCCTTAACCTGTCTGGATAGGTATAACCTTTAACCCTTAACCTGTCTGGATAGGTATAACCCTTAACCCTTAACCTGTCTGGATAGGTATAACCCTTAACCTGTCTGGATAGGTATAATCCTTAACCTGTCTGGATAGGTATAACCCTTAACCTGTCTCGATAGGTATAGTCCTTAACCTGTCTGGATAGGTATAACCCTTAACCTGTCTGGATAGGTATAATCCTTAACCTGTCTGGATAGGTATAACCCTTAACCCTTAACCTGTCTGGATAGGTATAACCCTTAACCCTTAACCTGTCTGGATAGGTATAACCCTTAACTCTTAACCTGTCTGGATAGGTATAACCCTTAACCTGTCTGGATAGGTATAATCCTTAACCCTCAACCTGTCTGGATAGGTATAACCCTTAACCCTTAACCTGTCTGGATAGGTATAACCCTTAACCTGTCTGGATAGGTATAATCCTTAACCTGTCTGGATAGGTGTAACCCTTAACCCTTAACCTGTCTGGATAGGTATAACCTTTAACCCTTAACCTGTCTGGATAGGTATAACCCTTAACCCTTAACCTGTCTGGATAGGTATAACCCTTAACCTGTCTGGATAGGTATAATCCTTAACCTGTCTGGATAGGTATAACCCTTAACCCTTAACCTGTCTGGATAGGTATAACCCTTAACCCTTAACCTGTCTGGATAGGTATAACCTTTAACCCTTAACCTGTCTGGATAGGTATAACCCTTAACCTGTCTGGATAGGTGTAACCCTTAACCCTTAACCTGTCTGGATAGGTATAACCCTTAACCCTTAACCTGTCTGGATAGGTATAACCCTTAACCCTTAACCTGTCTGGATAGGTATAACCCTTAACCTGTCTGGATAGGTATAATCCTTAACCTGTCTGGATAGGTATAACCCTTAACCTGTCTCGATAGGTATAGTCCTTAACCTGTCTGGATAGGTATAACCCTTAACCTGTCTGGATAGGTATAATCCTTAACCTGTCTGGATAGGTATAACCCTTAACCTGTCTGGATAGGTATAACCCTTAACCTGTCTGGATAGGTATAACCCTTAACCTGTCTGAATAGGTATAATCCTTAACCTGTCTGGGTAGGTATAACCCTTAACCCTTAACCTGTCTGGATAGGTATAACCCTTAACCTGTCTGGATAGGTATAACCCTTAACCTGTCTGGATAGGTATAATCCTTAACCTGTCTGGATAGGTATAACCCTTAAACTGTCTGGATAGGTATAACCCTTAACCTGTCTGGGTAGGTATAACCCTTAACCCTTAACCTGTCTGGATAGGTATAACCCTTAACCCTTAAACTGTCTGGATAGGTATAACCCTTAACCTGTCTGGATAGGTATAACCCTTAACCTGTCTGGATAGGTATAATCCTTAACCTGTCTGGATAGGTATAACCCTTAACCCTTAACCTGTCTGGATAGGTATAACCCTTAACCTGTCTGATTAGGTATAATCCTTAACCTGTCTGGATAGGTATAATCCTTAACCAGTCTGGATAGGTATAACCCTTAACCCTTAACCTGTCTGGATAGGTATAACCCTTAACATGTCTGGATAGGTATAACCCTTAACCCTTAACCTGTCTGGATAGGTAT